>NC_059090.1:26983670-27103146 GCF_020497125.1 Mauremys mutica
TAAAAGAAGCAGTGAGAGATAAAAAGGCACCTTTTAAAAAGTGGAAGCCAAATCCTAAATAGAAAGGAGCATAAACACTGCCAAATGAAGTGTAAAAATGTAATAAGAAAAGCCAAAGAGGAGTTGGAAGAACGGCTAGCCAAAAACTCCAAAGGTAATAAAATGTTTTTTAAGTACATCAGAAGCAGGAAGCCTGCTAAATGACCAGTGGCGCCCCGGATGATCGAGATACAAAAGGAGCGCTTAAAGACGATAAAGTCATTGCGGAGAAACTAAATTAATTCTTTGCTTCAGTCTTCACGGCTGAAGATGTTAGGGAGATTCCTAAACGTAAGCTGGCTTTTGTAGGTGACATATCTGAGGAACTGTCACAGATTGAAGTATCACTAGAGGAGGTTTTGGAATTAATTGATAAACTCAACATTAACAAGCCACCGGGACCAGATGGCATTCACCCAAGAGTTCTGAAAGAACTCAAATGTGAAATTGAGGAACTATTAACTAGGGTTTGTAACGTGTCCTTTAAATCAGCTTCGGTACCCAATGACTGGAAGTTAGCTAATGTAACGCCAATATTTAAAAAGGGCTCTAGAGGTGATCCCAGCAGTTACAGACCGGTAAGTCTAACGTCAGTACCGGGCAAATTAGTTGAAACAATAGTAAAGAATAAAATTGTCAGACACATAGAAAAACATAAATTGTTGGGCAAAAGTCAACATGGTTTCTGTAAAGGGAAATGATGTCTTACTAATCTATTAGAGTTCTTTGAAGGGGTCAACAAACATGTGGCCAAGGGGGATCCAGTGGACATAGTGTACTTAGATTTCCAGAAAGCCTTTGACAAGGTCCCTCACCAAAGGCTCTTACGTAAATTAAGTTGTCATGGGATAAAAGGGAAGGTCCTTTCATGGATTGAGAACGGGTTAAAAGACAAGGAACAAAGGATAGGAATAAATGGTAAATTCTCAGAATGGAGAGGGTGTTCCCTAAGGGTCAGTCCTAGGACCAATCCTATTCAACTTATTCATAAATGATCTGGAGAAAAGGGTAAAAAGTGAGGTGGCAAAGTCTGCAGATGATACTAAACTGCTCAAGATAGTTAAGACCAAAGCAGACTGTGAAGAACTTCAAAAAGATCTCACAAAACTAAGTGATTGGGCAACAAAATGGCAAATGAAATTTAATGTGAGTAAATGTAAAGTAATGCACCTTGGAAAAAATAACCCAACTATACATACAATATGATGGGGGCTAATTTAGCTACAACAAATCAGGGAAAAGATCTTGGAGTCATGGATAGTTCTCTGAAGACATCCACGTAATTTGCAGCAGCAGTCAAAAAAGCAAACAGGATGTTAGGAATCATTCAAAAGGGGATAGAAAATAAGATGGAGAGTATCTTATTGCCCTTATATAAATCCATGGGACACCCACATCTCGAATACTGTGTACAGATGTGGTCTCCTCATCTCAAAAAAGATATACTGGCACTAGAAAAGGTTCAGAGAAGGGCAACTAAAATGATTAGGGATTTGGAACGGGTCCCATATTAGGGGAGATTAAAGAGGCTAGGACTTTTCAGCTTGGAAAAGAGGAGACTAAGGAGGGATATGATAGAGGTATATAAAATCATAAGTGATGTGGAGAAAGTAAATAAGGAAAAGGTATTTACTTGTTCCCATAATACAAGAACTAGGGGCCACCAAATGAAATTAATGGGCAGCAGGTTTAAAACAAATAAAAGGAAGCTCTTCTTCACACGGCGCACAGTCAACTTGTGGAACTCCTTACCTGAGGAGGTTGTGAAGGCCAAGACTATAACAGGGTTTAAAAGATAACTGGATAAATTCATGGAGGTTAAGTCCATTAATGGCTATTAGCCAGGATGGGTAAGGAATGGTGTCCCTAGCCTCTGTCAGAGGGTGGAGATGGATGGCAGGAGAGAGATCACTTGATCATTACCTGTTAGATTCACTCCCTCTGGGACACCTGGCATTGGCCACTGTAGGTAGACAGGATACTGGGCTCGAAGGAGCTTTGGTCTGACCCAGTATGGCCGTTCTTATGTTCTAAGCTGAGGGAACTGGGCTTAGTTAGTCTGCAGAAGAGAACAGTGAGGGGGGATTTGATAGCAGCCTTCAACTACCTGAAGAGGGGTTCAAAAGAGGATGGACCTCAGCTGTTCTCAGTGGTGGCAGATGACAGAACAAGGAGCAATGGTCTCAAGTTGCAGTGAGGGAGGTCTAGGTTGGCTATTAGAAAACACTATTTCACTCAGAGAGCGGTGAAGCATTGGAATGGGTTACCTTGGGAGGTGCTGGAATCTCCATCCTTAGAGGTTTTTAAGGCCTGGCTTGACAAAGCCCTGGCTGGGATGATTTAGTTGGTGTTGGTCCTGCTTTGAGCAGGGGATTGGACAAGATGACCTCCTGAGGTCTCTTCCAACCCTAATCTTCTATGATCTTTTCTTCTGGCAAAAACAGGAGTATATAACCATCCATCCCCTGAGATACAGTGGGATTTGAACCCCAAAATATATTCTAGTCTATACTCTACAATCTACACAATAGGGCCTTGAGGCTAGGGTACTGACCTAGGACTCAAGAATACAGGATTTTATTCCTAGCTCTGCCATTGGCCTGCCAGGTAAGAAAGTCACTTTAATTTCTCTGTGCCTCACTTCCTCCATCTGTAAAATGGAGATAATGTTACTGACCTCCTTTGTAGAGTGCTTTGAGATCTTCTAATTCAGAAGGGGCCATTCTGATAATCTAATCTGAACTCCTGCATAACACAGGCCAGAGAACACCCCCAAAATAATTCCTAGAGCATAACTTTTAGAAAAACATCCAATCTTGGCTTAAAAATAGTCAATGATGGAGACTCCACCACAACCCTTGGAAAATTGTTCCCAGTAGGAGGAGTGGGGAGAAGAAACCCAACTGGTTTGAAGAAGGAGCTTGATAAATGTATTAACAGGATGATACAATGGGGTACCTATGATACCAGGGAACTGGACTCAATGACCCAAGAAGGAGGCCCGTTCTAGTCCTATGTTCTGATCACCCCAGCTCCCTAAGAGCATTGCTGATTTCTAGGAAGTCTGTCATCTGAAACACAGCTATGTAACATACAGAACCCAGCGCCTCTGCAGCACCTCAGAGCCCTGAGCCAGGCACCAAGGAGCAACACTATGGGCTTGGCTACACTTGCGAGTTACAGCGCATGAAAGGAGCCCCGGGCGCACTAGCTCACTGCCAAGGCACGTAGAGCGCTCTGACTCCACGGCTACAGCGCTGCTGGTTCTCCACCTCGGTGAGAGGAATAATGTTTGATGCGCTCCTGCTGGAGCGCTGCGGCGTCAGTGTGAATGAGGTGTTGCATTACTGCGCTCTGATCAGCCTCTGGAAACATCCCATAATCCCCTTAAGTCAAGAGGCCACTCTTGTCATTGTTTTGGATATGGCCTTTGAAAGCTCTGTTTGACAGCCGGTTGCTTATCTGCTCCGAGACAAAGCAACCATTACTGTGGAATGCTGTGTGTGTGTGTGTGCGCGCGCGCGAGAGAGAGAGAGAGAGAGAGAGAGAGAGGGGAGTGGGGGAAGGTCTGCTGCTGTCTGAACTTACAAGACAGCATGGTGACATGCTCTCAGCCCCTCAAAAACCCACTCTCCTCCCACATACAAACAACACACTGTCACACTCCACCCCAGCCCCCATTTGAAAAGCACGTTGCATCCACTTGCATGCTGAGATAGCTACCACAATGCACTGCTCTCCGTGGCTGTTGCAAGAGCTGCTCGTGTGGCCACGCCAGTGCGCTGGCAGCTGGCAGTGTGGACAGACTGCAGCGCTTTCCCTACTGCGCTCTCTGAAGGCTGGTTTAACTCCCAGCGCTCTACATGTACAAGTGTAGCCATGCCCTATGAAATGAAAGACACTCCCTTTCCCAGGAGCTGTGAATGTTACCCCTGCAGCACTGGGGGCAAGAGCACAGCACGGTCACCATGAGATACTCCCTTGCCCCAGGGGCTAAGCATGCTGCCTGAGCACAGCTCCCAACTCCACCCAGCTCTGGAAGGAAGAGAGGAAACCCATGACTCAGCCCTAGCTCTCTGATGTGGCAGAGCAAAGCACCACCCAGCCAGCCAGCCAGCCAAGTGGCCTCTCTGCATGCACAAGTGTCATTCAAATCTCATCCTGGGTTCATTCAGAGTCTGTTTGAGTGGACACCCTGAGGGCCCAAAAGGCCAGTGCAAAGAGGCACCTGCTTAGCCATGATTAGTTGCAGCTACAACTCATTCTCTTGTTTGGATTTCTAACAACAGATGGGAAATCAGTTCTGATCAGTGTCAACACAATGCACTTCATTTCCAGCAGACTGACATGAAAGTCTTTGACCTGAAACAATATTAAGTTACAGCATGTCTGCTTCCAATCATTCACACACACACCCCACCAGATCAGCAGCAGTACACGTTCCTCACAACAGCACTGACATAAAGCACTGCCCTCCTCCTTCAGGGACAGTCCCGCCAGCCACAGCCACAGCACTGGCCTTTCTGCTTCACTTTTCATTCATCTTTGAAAGTGACGGGCCACTGAATATTTCATGCAGCTGATGAATAAAAACAAAATCTTGATGCCAACAGAGACACTCGGCAGAAATGTGGCAGCGCATTCTGAGCAGAGTTCTGCGGACAGCAGTTACGGGCCTGGGGACAAGGCTCTCAGCAGTGGCTGAAAGGAGTGCAGCTGTTTTCCCCCCAAAGTCAGGGCTCTGGCTTTTCCTGAGGGTTGGGAAGTACAGGCAGGGGGGTCCCCCTGAAACAGGCCAGCGCTCCTGTCATGAATAGTTAGTAAAGGGTTAAAGCATAGTACTGGTGGGCACCTGACCGGAGGACCAATCAGGGAAGAGATTTTGAAACTCCTAGGAGGGAACTTTTTCTCTCTGTTTGGGGGGGTCTTTGTCTTTGGCCGTTTGGAGTTCAAGAGACCAGACGAGTTAATCAAGTCCCTACAAGTTCCACCTTTCTGAACTAATTTCTTCTAGTCAAGATAGTGAGTATTAGAAAGATACTTTGTGTCCTTATCTAATAATCCTATGTTTGCAATTGTGTGTGTTTGTTATTGATTATTCTTAATTGTGCTTGTACTGGTTGTACTGAGAAAGAGAGAGGATTCTCTCCAGAACTTAGCAAGGTTATACCCTATGAGTGCCCAGCTTGGATTCATAGAGATTCTGTATTTTCTTTTGTTCTCTTAATAAATTCGTTTCTTTTCTTTGGACTTGGTTAATTCCTTCCCTTGGGGAAATTCAGGGGAAGGGGAGGGGGAAGTGGGCTGCTTCCCTGTGTGTAGAGATTCAAGGCGTTTGAATCCAGGCATCTCTGTCTCCGGAGCAGGCTGGAGAGAGGGAAGAGGGGGGAGGTTCCTCCTCTGTGAATTGATCTGTGTTCCCAAGGGGGGAAACAGGGGTGTCCCGGCCCACGGAATTGACCGGGTGGTGGCAGCCGAAGGGGAGACCTACCCTAGGATTTTGGGGTGGGGGGAAGACATGCGGGTCCTCACTTTGAAACCGCCCAGTTTCAAGTGAGGGTAGACTCTGACAGCTCCACCTCCTGAAAGCAGCCAAAACCTGGGATGGCACGGATGGATTTCAGGAAGCCAGAACACAGCAACCACACCAAAGAGCCTGGGGCCAAAGGACTGGGGCTGCTTCCACAGGCTCACCTGTAGCAAATTGAAAGCCTTAAAAAGGGCAGGAACTGGTGAACAGCGACGAGCATCTACCAGAATGGTGAGGCCCAAAGCTCGGCACTCTGCTCTGTGAGGAAAAGGAAAGACGCGTTAGTGTGTCATTGCCACAGGGCAGCACGGGCATGGTGTACCGTGCTGGGCATACCTGATGCAACTCTGTAAACGGAAGCCACTAACTGGCCTCATTTTGTTAGCCACAATATCTTCCCTTTGAGGTTGCCTAGGCTGCTCCTTCTTCTTCCCTTGTACTGCTAAGTAAATTCCTGATGCCCTACCTACCACACCTCCTCCCATGACACTAATTCCAGCCATGCTGCTCCACTCCCCAGGCCCCAGCAAATCCTCAGACAACACAGACTATCACATCTCTCTGGAGGCAGGTAGCGAGGAGGGAAGCCATGGGGAGTGCCAGCACTCACTGACTGTGCCCCAGGGCTGGCACGCAGCATCACTTACATCCTTTCAGCTGCACTGACGACAAAGCTCACACTTGGAACTAGTCGTATTTTTCAAAGCAGCATAAAACGCAGACCAGGAGCTAAGACCCAACAGAGTCTGTGAGCAGGGTGACCAGACAGCAAATGTGAAAAATCGAGACAGGGGGTGAGGGGTAATAGGAGCCTATATAAGAAAAAGACCCAAAAATCAGGACTGTCCCTATAAAATCAGGATATCTGGTCACCCTATCTGTGATGATCTGGAAGAAGCCGCATCAGTCAGGGAGCCCATGGCAGCAGCAGTAGGGGGAAAAACTGCAGAGCACACGACAAACTGATACATTCTGAATGCGTTTAGCTCTACCAGGCAAACTGTATCACATCCGTGATGCCAATACGTCACTCGTCCACCTGCTCAGCCTCTGCAGCCGCCTTCAGCACTGGAGGACAGGCTGTCAGGAAGATTGTTCCCTAGAACTATATGACAGGGCTGTTGCGTGAGTTGCTGGGCTACCCCAGAATTGTCAATGTCATGTTTTCTAAGCCCTATTTTCTGAGTTAAGGCAGAAGAGTGAGAAATGGTTTGGATTTATGGCAATGCTTGGAGACGTAGAACAATATACACCTAGCACTGCTGCTTAGCATGCGTATACTGCACGCTGCATGGCCAAAGCACGCAGTCAGCAGATCTGTGGCTTGTGCAGATTCAGAGCTTTCTGGGGCCATCTCCTCATGCTGCCAAAGAGAGCCAGCTCCGTTCGGCTCCCAGCTAGGTGCCAGTAGAGATTGCCCTGTCCTGCCTGCCTGACACCCTGCCCAGCCTGGAAATGGCACCAACCTTGGGATGCTGTGTAAGTACAGGAGGAGGCGCACCAGCTCGGTGGTGTTGCAGTGGGGGTTTAGCCAGATCGTGTTCCTTGTGGTCATTATGGCCACTGCACGTCCACACTTGTCTCTGGTGCCTGAAAATGAGAATTTATTTTAACATCTGCAACTTGTCAGAGCCTTGAAGGATCCCCCCACAGATTACCTCCAGGGCAGCCCAGCTCACCCACGGCCCTTAGTGATTCTCCCTGTAAATTACAGCATTGCTATTGGGACCAAATGCTCTTCCCCCACTTCCCACACCCCCCCAGAATTGAGCACACAACCTCTACGACACACCAGTGCCCACCAGGACTTGCCATTGAAGCAGTGCCATGGCCACTGAGAGGCACAGACAATGCTCGCTGTTTGCACGGTCTCTGTTGCAGTTACTGGAAACAGCGATTCAGGCCCACACTCAGCACCGCAGAAAGTAATAAAACTCAGGCTTGAAGGGTCTAAAACCCTCTTGGCCCTCAAGCAGCATGATTACTTTTGCAGCTGATTGCTGTCAGCTGGAAGGAATTTAAAGAGCTTTGAAGAGCCGTGTGCAGCCTAATCAAATTCAGCACTAGTACTCCAGGCGGAGGGAGGAAAGCCCAGTCTCCCAGCACACAAAGCAACAGGCTCCTCTTCAAAACAAATCTACAGAGAGGGAACCCACCGCTCCCACCCCAAGGCCAACACAAGATGGAGGCATCAGAAGCATGGCTTTCCCCTCACTGTGGAGGAGCCCACCACACTATGACAGCCCTCAAGGGACAATGGGTGCTGGGCACACACTGTTAACCTTGCAGGAGGTTTGGCGTCCTTCTGCAGGGGATGCCAATGGGTTAAGGTGTGAACAAAGAGCATGCACAATGCAGCTGACTCCCCCACCTAAAGCAAGCTGAATTCCCCAGGGCTCTATGCGTGGAGCAGGTGAAAGACCTTTGCTTTAGCCAAACACCTCTGATTTTGCCAGCTAGGAAAGGAGAGCTGAAGGCAGTTGTGGCTCTCTCCTTCATGACAAAAATTCCAGTGGCAGAAGTTGAGGGGTATTTAAGATGTTATCCATTTTTACCCCAGGAACTCTGCGAGATGTGTTAATTGGCATTCAACAATCCTCCTTGCTTGGCTCGGGACTGCTTGGCTCTGCACTGAGAACAAGGAAGCCAAGGACAGGGGCGGCTCTATGTATTTTGCCGCCCCAAGCACGGCAGGCAGGCGGCTTTCGGCGGCACACCTGCGGGAGGTCCACTGGTACGCGGATTTGGCGGCATGCCTGCGGGAGGTCCACCGGTCCTGTGCCTTCGGCATACCCGCTGCTGAATTGCCACCGAAGCCAGACCGGCGGACCTCCCGCAGGCGCGCTGCTGAAGGCTGCCTGACTGGCGCCCTCACGGCAACCGGCAGGCCGCCCCCCATGGCTTGCCGCCCCAGGCACATGCTTGGTGCGCTGGTGCCTGGAGCCTCCCCGGCAGAGGACCCAAGGGGGCAGTGCAATTGCACCCGACCCGTGTGTTTCAGAGTTCTACATTTCACCTCAGAGATCCACACCTGGTCTTTTCTAGTCGACAAAACTAGCAGGGGCCCCAGGCAAGGGCAAGTTACCAGCATTGTGGTACCCCACAATCTCACTGTTCTGAGGAGACCGCTCAGCTATACAAGCTGGGAACACACGTCTCTTGTTCCAGTCGTAAAACTGACATGGCATGATTAAAAACATCCCAAGAAACCTAACAAAATCAGAATCCTAAAAAAAAATTAATTAAAATTACACTTTTCTGTATCTTACCCACTTGACCCCTGCTGTCCCCTTGGAGGGAATGTGAACAGAAATAGAGCAAAGTGGTTTCAGTGAGGGCACAATGGGCCCCAAATAAACAGCTCTGCCCTGCTAGGAGCAAATCTCTCAGTGGAGTCCAGTAATGAGAGCCAGGGCCCCAAGCCGGCATTATTTCAAACAGAGGGGAAATCACAAGTAGGGTTAACCCCTTTTCAGGGAGGAGGGCCAGTAAATGGGCTTTGTTCTTCTAAAGTCAGGTCTAAAAGGGAGATTAAATAAATCAGGAGCCCTGTTACTGCACCTGGAGTATTGTGTTCTGTTCAGGGCAGTACAAGACCAGAAAATGGTGCTAAAATAGAAAGAGTTCATTAATACTATATGTAGCTCTGTGAGTTAAGAGAGAAGCCATCAAAACTCTCATGCTCCAGGGCATCAGCTGAGTGCCGGAGAGATCAGGATGGAATCCTCTCTTTATGGACAAGATGATACAATGGTCAAGTTCAGTAGGGGTTGTTTTCACCTTTTTCTGAAGCATCAGTTATTGTCCTCTGAATTATTAACCACAAAACTGGATTAAACTTTCCCCTGACTCCCACATAGGAGTATAGAAATTACCTGACCAGATCAGACGAGGGGTCTGTCTCCATCAGTGGCTGGTCCTGGATAATTCATAGGAAAGTGCAAGTGCCACAACTGACTAATGAAACATCCTGCCCAGAGGAAAGCTTCTTCTGAACCTCCTCTGTTAGTTCCTACCCCTTATAAAATTGTATTTACTCTTGTCACTGCAACCATAGTAGCAAAGAGTCCTGTGGCACCTTATAGACTAACAGACGTATTGGAGCATGAGCTTTCGTGGGTGAATCCCCACTTCGTCAGATGCATATATTCACCCACGAAAGCTCCTGCTCCAATACGTCTGTTAGTCTATAAGGTGCCACAGGACTCTTTGCAGCTTTTACAGATCCAGACTAACACGGCTCCCCCTCTGGTACTTGTAACCATAGTGTTCCCATAACCCCTACCCATGTCTAACATCCCATTAGAGAGGGTGTATCTGGGTGTGTTTGAGCACATGTATGTGTCTTCCCCAGTTCACACTCCTTCTAGAATGCTGGGCACACCCACTTCCTAGGGATGAGTTGGATGCATTTAGTGCTTCTGATGTTGCTCCTCCCTCAGATGAAGGTTCTCGTCAAGCATTTCTGGAAGGCTGCCCCTGTGTTCACATGTTACGTGCATGTGACAATTTTGGTTTGCATTTTTCATAGATTCATACAGTTTAAGGGCAGAAGGGACCATCAGATCATCTGGTCTGACCTCCTGTATAACACAGGCCAGAGACCTTCATCCAGTTACCCCTGTGTGGAGCCCAACAACTTGTGCCTGGATAAAGGATATCTTCCAGAAAGGCATCCAGACTTGGTTTGGTAGTTTGTTCCAATGGTTAATCATCCTCACAGTTAAAAAACTGGGCTTTATTTCTAATTTGTCTGGTTTCAGTTTCCAACCACTGGTTTGTGTTCTGCCTTCCGCCGCTAGATTAAAGAGCCTTTTAGTAGGTGTTATTGTCTCCCCATGAAGGTACTTCTATACAGTAACCAAGTCACCCCTCAGTCTTCTACACATTGAGCTCCTGAAGTCGCTCATTGTAAGGCATTTTCGCTAGCCCTTGAGTCAATTTTTGTGGCTCTTTTCTGCATTCGCTCCAATTTTTCAACATCCTTTTTAAAATGTGGACACCAGACCTGGATGCAGTATCCTAGTATTGGCTCACCAGTGCCATATGCTGAGTTAAAATCACCTCCCTACTTCTGCCCACTCATCCCCTTTAGATAGCCACGGATTGCATTAGCCCTTTTTGCCACTAGGTTGCACTGGGAGCTCTGCTGAGTTGCTGGTCCACTATGACCCTTTTCCAAGTTGCTGCTTTCCAGGACACAGGACCCACTCTCTAGGTACGGCCTGTATTCTTTGTTCCTAGACCTTGCATTTGTCTGCATTAAAATACATTTTGTTTGAATGGACCCAGCTTACCAAGCTATCCAGATCATGCTGTATGACTGCTCTGTCTTCTGCAGCATAGCCATAGCAATATGCTCGAAAGCTTGTCTCTCTCAACAACAGAAGTTGGTTCCCTAAAAGATATTACCTCACCCACTTTGTGTCTCTAATATCCTGGGATCACCACAGCTACAACTGTCAGAACTGGGGCTTGTGACTTTGCACTGGGAAAGCAGCTAGCTAAATGGGGCGGTTGTCACTCTGTGTGGGTTTGAAGAGGGCGGAAGAGAAGGGCACTGGAGGGGTTTGTTGGGGAACATTTACTGGCACCGAGGCCAGTCAGGAGCACCCAAGCCTCAGTGCTGGACTGGAACTCTGTCCTGGATTCCTGAGCTCTCTGTCTAGATGCTGTGCACATTGGGCACATGGGTCCCCGTGGTCAATATACCCTTGTTTTACCTCTCTCCTTATCTTTCTCCATGCTGGTTTTCTACATTCATCCCTCTGTAAATAAATATTTCCCTTTCCTATATTCATTGTCCTGTTCCAGTGTGTATGTATTTACGTTGGGGGTTGGCACAGGTGCCCCTGGGGTGGAAGGGGCTCACCTTTCCTTGACCGCAGCCATCTTGCAGAGTGGACTCCATCTTGGCCACAAGGGTGCTATAGTTACATTAGGACTCCTGGATGCAAATTATCTAGTCCTTCTTGAGCATGAGGTCCTGTTTCCTGCCAGTCCCCGACTCAGCTTGAAAGCTCCAAGAGTTGGCCAGGGATTTGAGGACCGAATTTCAGAAAAGTTTATAGTGAAAGGAATACGGCACACAGACCTCCTGCCCCACGGGAAAGTCTAAAATGCATCCCTATCAGCAGCACACCTTTTGCACACCTATCAGCCCTTTTGCAGCACAAAGCTTCCTGCCCATCCCTCTGGCTCAGTTAAACTCACCTGGCAGACAGGCAACTCCACTCCTGAGCACGTCGAGGTTCACGTCCTTCGCTGTGACGGGTGCAGTCTGTAAACTTCTGGGGGGTTCCTGTTGAATAACAGCTGCTGAGCCTTCCTCTGGGGAACAGAGTCGACCCGCTGGCTCACACGAATCAGTGCACATTTCTTCTTTTATCTTTTCTCCCCCTTTCAGCCGTGTTCCTGTAAAATAAAATAATCCCACTGGTGTCAGGAGCCTGGGGGCAGATCACAGCCCCAGTCAGAGGTGTCAGCTAACAAACTCCAGACACAAGAGACCTGCCAGGACTGCACTGACCTCTGGCACCCCAAAGCTCTTCAACAGTTACTAAGTAAACTGCTGCATCAACAGCTGCTGTCACTCTGCAGCTTATTTACAAACAGAGACACATTTGGAGCTACTTAGTTAAACAGCTGTCCCCAGAAAGCTGGGTCTCTTCAGCTGTGGCTTGAAGTGGGATCCCTGGGAACTCTAGGAGTGAATGCTGCTGTTTATAGGTTGATGCCCATCCCATGCTACCCTTTACCCAGCTTTAAAAAAAAATGCTTTACACTGTGTTTGTGCCCTACAAGAACTCTGGGCAGCAGGTAGGAACAGGGATGGGTTCCAGGCCTGAGGATCATGGACACATTGAAGAGTTTGCTGGTTATCTTATGATGACATCATTCTCTGATGGAGTCCAACTCAGGATAAACTGGCCTAACCCCAGGTAAGGGAAAGAAAGGATGCCTTGTGCTTGGCCCATGTTCTGGGAGGAGATGATCAGGGTTTCATAGATACATAGATTCCAAAGCCAGTGTGATCATCTAGTCTGATCTCCCGTATGACATAGGATATCAGGGTTGGAAGGGATCTCAGGAGATCATCTAGTCCAACCCCCTGCTCAAAGCAGGACCAATCCCCAGACAGATTTCTACCCTGTTCCCTAAATGGCCCCCTCAAGGATTGAGCTCACAACCCTGGATTTAGCAGGCCAATGCTCAAACCACTGAGCCATCCCTCCCACTATAGGACAGAGAACTTCTCCAAAATAATTCCTGGAGCAGATCTTTTAGAAAACCAGCCCATCTTGATTTAAAAATTGTCATTGAAGGAGAATCCACCACAATCTTTGTAAATTGTTCCAATGATTAATTACCCTCAAAAATTTACACCTTCTTTCAAGTCTGATTTTGTCTAGCTTCAATTTCCAGCCATCAGATCACGTTACACCTTTCTCTGCTAGACTGAAGAGCCCATTACTAAATATTTGTTCCCCGTGTAGATACTTAAAGACTGTAATCAAGTAACCCCTTAACCTTCTCTTTGTTAAAATAAGCAGATTGAGCCTCCTGAGTTCATCACTTTTTAATCCTTTAATCTTTCTCGTGTCTCTTCTCTGAACCCTCTTCAATTTATCAACGTCCTTCTTGAATTGTGGACACCAGAACTGGACACAGTAGCAGTCACACCAGTGCCAAATACAGAGGTAAAAGAACCTTTCTAGGTCTACTCAAGATTCCCCTGTTTATGCATGATTTTATGTTTTCTTCCTGGTCATGATAAAAATGTTAAATAACATAGGGCCAAGACCCAATCCCTGTGGGACCCCACTGGAAACACACCCATTCAATGATAATTCCACTTTACAATTACATTTTGAGAGCTATCAGTTAGCCAGTTTTTAATCCATTTAATGCATGCCATGTTCGTTGTAGATTGGGCTAGTTTTTTAATCAAGATGTTGTGTGGCACCAAGCCTGATGCCTTACAGAAATCTATGTCTATTAAGTCAACACTACTGCGTTTATCAACCAAGCTTAGGAGCAGTACCACCGTCATAAGCCTCTGTATGTGTTTAAACACTAGAAGGCGCGACAGTCACACTGGGTAGTGAGGTCCAGAAGCACCTAACGTGGCATGTTCCTTCTGAAATGCTATGTGGCGAAGTGGATGAGAATTGGCTCTGTTATGCTGGGTTCTATGGCAAGCTCTCATTTCTCTTACCTATAAAATGGGTGAATGAGAGTTACCCCTTGAGGGAACAATACAAAACTCTAGTTTCATAATAAGTGTTATGAAGGGAACAGATATATTAACAGCAGCCATGGGGAAGAACTGGGAATAGATCTCATGATTCCTAAGCTTGCAGTTTAATGCACTGGCTATGGCAGGACTGGTATGAAACATCTCTAATGGCTTCAGAGCTTTGTGCCTGGGGAATTTCAGGCCTGGTCATGTAGGGGGCCCTGAGTCTGGAACTCTGCTATGATGGGTATTGCAACAGACATAATATCCCGAACAAATCTTATGGAAGTAAGATATACTTTACTGAACAGAGTTCAACCTTACTGAATTTGGGGTCCGCTGTATTAAAAATGGGGTTGTGCATGTGGAATTTATGTATTTCCACGGGAAGTGTAAATAAGAGAACAACAGGGAGTGGTCGGGCTAGTTCACTCAGGTGGGACATCTCTAGAGAAGCCACCCCTGGAAAGATGCAGATAGACTAGTTCAAACTGGATTCCCCAGGGACCATCAGACAAAGACAGGGTCTGCTTCCTGTTCCAGAAAATGGACAGGTCCCCAGGTCCACAGAGGGCCCCAGTCCTTACGGCAGGATTGGAAGGACTGGGGCTACTGAGGCCACATAAGATTGATGGCTTGTTCTGGCCTAAAGCTGTGAAGAACTTGTAAAGACAAGGTATCCCCTTGGGTGGCGGGGTGAAGGACTGCTCCTGCCATGTTGGGGCTGGGGTGAACCCTGGTAAGCTTATTAGCATGCATGTAGGCTCTTTTATTGTGTTTAATAAGTTTCCTCTGAAATAGCTTAAGAATCAAGTAGGCTCGCACAGGAAGTGCTGTCTGGTACCTCAGCACTGTAGCCATTACACCTGTTAACCACCTCTCTAGAGAAAGCAAGCAGGTGTTCTTGGGCAACGTGTCTGCACTGGGAATAACACGGTGAAGGCAGGGAAGAGAGAGGGAGATGGGTCTCCATCCAGATAGCCAACAGCTGGGGAGACGGAGGCCTGAGGATGAGGACCCTGGCCGGAACACAGAGCGGAAATACAGGTGCAGTTGCCCTGAACTGACAGGTGTGTTTGGAGAATTGTCATTCTGATTTGGTGCAGGGGCTGTGGGATTGTGTGGCTAGCCAGCCTGCAGTCCCAATGAGAGCGTTTGCTTTGGATTAGTAATTGCATCATTACAAGCAGGTGCAACCTGTGCTGCAGGACGGTCACCCAGGAGGGTAACTGGCAAAGCTGTGTCCATCTGGAGCAGCAAGGAAAGGTAACCACTACAAACCAGAAGGAGGGAACCGGAAAGAGCCTGAAAGGAATTCAGCACACGGGAACGCCTCACTCTCATCATCCCAACCGCTGCCCAGCACTGGACAGATCGCAGGGCAGCTGTGAGCTGAGCATTGGCCATTCCTCACCCAAACCAGGGTATCCACTAGACTACATCACTATTTGTAATATATTAAATGCAAGAACAAATATGTTTGCAGAACACTGAAGCCCTGGCTGAACTGATGAGGAACGGCACCTCTCAGAGGTACAGCCACTCTCGCCACAGCACAGATCAAAGCTGCAAATAAGCGATTCTAGCAGGGACATTTTTTCAAAAATATGAATGAATTGTGCATGCTCGTGGCCTCACCCTTTGTGCTGCCATCGGCAGGGGGGTCAGCAGTTAACAGTGGACCCCAAGCAAACCCAGGTGATTCACAGCTGAGTCAGTCCTGATCCAGTGCCCTGGCACACTAGCCATCCGCCCCGAAGTTCCACTCAATGTCCCAATTCCCACTGTCTGGGCTGGACAACTATAGCTGGAAAAAACACTGGGTACAAGTGTCTTCTACAGGCTGCTGCTGGAGCTGCCGGAGGCTAGCGCTCCTCAACTCCTTGTGGCTCTCCATGCTGGGAGGGGGTAGGAAAGAAAGGGGAACCTAGGGATATTAAAAGGGAGAGACTACGCCCGGAGGACTGGAAGGGGGAACCCGAGGAGAAGCGAGAGAGAGAGAAGGAACTGTTGCCCCTGGAGATGCCAGAGGAAGAAAAGGCGACTGGCCCTTGACTTCCATTTGCCCAGGGGGCAGGACTAGAAGGAAGAAGGAGGAACCTAGGCAGTTGTAAGGAACAAGCCCATGGGAAGACTGGAGGGGAGAAAAGGAAAAGGGGGAAAATCTCCTGGGGTGAGCTACAGGGGACTGCAGGCCACTGGGCTTCCCAGACCGGAAGGCCAGGAAGCCAGAGCCAGTTGGGCAGGGGGTAGCCATGCGGGAGCAGTGCAGCCTTCACACTGCACCAACCTGATTTCTGCTTGGTCATGAAAAAAAGCCAATTCCTGGGTTTCATGAGGTAAGTACTTCACTGGCCCAGCCAGGTTGGGGCATTCACACCTCACTGATAACAGGGCTGCAGCACATCCATTTATTGTGACAAAGTTCCTCCTCTACCTTGGTGGGTCCTGCACTTATTGCCGGATTTGCTCGCCTCACAGATTCACCCTGTGGGTCGGGAAACAGCCCAGAGACCTTCCCCTCTGGTAGAAGCCACAGTCCAGGTCAATTCCTCCTGGGTTTGATCAGGAGTTGGGAGGTTTGGGGGGAACCCGGGCCCGCCCTCTACTCTGGGTTCCAGCCCAGGGCCCTGTGGACTGCAGCTGTCTCGAGTGCCTCCTGGTTCAGCTGTGTGACAGCTACAACTCCCTGGGCTACTTCCCCATGGCCTCCTCACAACACCTTCTTTATCCTCACCACAGGACCTTTCTCCTGATGTCTGATAATGCTTGTACTTCTCAGTCCTCCAGCAGGATGCTACTCACTCTCAGCTTCTTGCACGCCTCTTGCTCCCAGTTCCTCGCACACACTTCCTCTCCTCTGGCTCCCTCGCTCCCTTTGGCCTGACTAGAGTGAGCCCTTTTATAGCATCAGAGGGGCCTTAATTAGAGTCAGGTGCTTAACAGCCTCACCTGACTCCTGGCAGGTTAATTGGAGTCAGGTGTTCTCATTAGCCTGGAGCAGCCCCTGCTCTGGTCACTCAGGGAACAGAAAACTGCGTATCCAGTGGCCAGTATATCTCCCTTCTACTACGCTGCTGTTCCCAACTGGCCTGGGTCTATCACATTATGTTACTGCAAAGCTGGGAAGAGGGCGGAGGCTTAATTTTTAACAAATGGAAATTGCAGAATGTAGCAGATTGCAGAAAAATCTGCAGTGAGAGCAGGGGCATATGAATTTGCCACAGCTGCAGATTTCTCCTTTCCCTGAGGTTAAGGCAGCAGTTGTGGGAGAGGGCTGGGCTGTGCAGGGTGCAAAGGGACATTGGTATTCCTCTTGCAAACTGCCCCATCGACAGCCTAAGAGCCTCAGCTCTTGCAAATTCAGCACAGTCCACGATTCTGGCCTGATCCCGGTGCGCACTGTAACATCACTAGTGGGCGGGACGGTAAAAAAATCTTAGATGCTGCTGAGCATGCTCGGAAGTGATTTTTCAGTCACATAACTATTTCATTAATAGCCAACTCTTTTTTTTCCAAATGAGGACTCCTTCCATGACAAATCTGCCTTGTCTTTACGTTATCAGTGCAGGGGAAATGGCAGCCGGAATGTCTGTACGTGGGAGCAGCGGGGGTTTGCTGTGCTCTCCCAACTCAGACACAGCAGAAGGGGTTTTGCTTAGACTTTCCAAAGACACTTCACTTTTGGGTAGAGATCAAGCAAAGTATGTTTCAGCTCAATTTGGGACTGTCTCGGGACGTCAGGAGTGGGATGAAATATGGGATTATAATGGCAACAGTTTTACAACCTCAACTATAATGTGAACTGGCCAGGGGTTAGACTGCATGACCCCTGCAGTGCCTTTTAATCCTATAGTTCCACGATTCTGTGAACTGAACGATCAAGAATTTCACTCTGTAACTCTTAGAACTTACAGACACAGAACAGCTGGCAGGGAACGCGGCTGGAAATGAATACCAAAAGGATAGTAAATACTGTGTCTAGTTCACTTTGGAATTGTATCTCTAAGGTTATGTCTACACTACAAGCACTACAGTGGCTCTGCTGCAGCACTGCAGCTACACCGCTGCAGTGTAGATACTTACTACAGCGAGGGAAGAGGTTCTTCTATTCTGTAGTAAATTTACCCCCTTGACAGGCAACAGCTAGTTGATGGAAGAATTCTTCTGTCAGCCTAGCAGTGTCTATACTGGGGCTCAGGTCAGTTTAATGACATCTCTCGGTGGGGTGAAGTTTTCAAATCCGGAGTGATGTACATAGGTTGACCTAAATTTTAGGTGCAGACGAGGCCGTAGTTGTTGTCTGGGTTAGAAATGGCGAGATAATCATAATGAATTAAACAAGCACCTGCCATCCAAGGATCTCAAAGCCCTCACAAATGTTATCGACTGAACTAAGCTTCCCACATCTCCGTGAGGTAAATTATCCCCTTTTGCACTTTAATTTATTGTAGTGCCAGTGATAAGGAAACACTCTGAGTATTTTTAAAAGCCAAGTACCGCCAGCTTTGAGACAACATTTTGGTTTTCCCTACCCCTTAACTCATATTTTGAGTAAAGTATTTTTAACACAAGACCTTTCAACTGAAGGGCTGCGGGCCACGGCTCAGAACAACATCCAGGCTGGGACTCACCTATTTCTGCAATAACTCCACTGTCATGACCTTTAAAACCCTAATGTATTTTTGAAATAGAAAGGCCCTTTGCTTTCCCTCTAAGTATTATGTCACTAAGTTCCACTACTGCAGTGATTGGACATTGCACGTGAACTGGAGAGCAGCCAGCATCTCTCACTTTCATCATCTCATAACCTCAACTGGGATCAGTTATTTTTGGACTCCTCAGATGGGAACATTGAAGCACTGAGGCGAGGGTCATTAAAAGAGTGTGTGGCAACCTGAATGCCCAGGTTTTCTGACTTCCAGCCATGGGCCTTTCACCTCTGGGTCATCAGGCAAAATCTGGCACAAGACGGCAATGACTAAAACCAGTTACCATCCAATGGCTGCTTTGTAGCCCATGTGGAGAGTGTCTCATTCTAAGGAGACATCACAGTTGTTAAGTACTAGCATCCACCACTGAAAAGCCTACACACTGGGCATGGAAGTGAACTCCTATTGTTTGTGTGGGTGTGTCTGGTCATTAGTGGGGTAGCATTGTCAGGGGGAACTCACTCACAATGCACCAGAACAACAGGTAGAGCAAGTTGGTTTCCCTGGCTGTCATTATGTCACTTTCACGAACACTGAGGCCCAATCTTCTCTACACCTATAACTGCCAGGAAACCCAGCTCCGTCACAGTGTGTCCTGATGCTTTAGTGTAGACACGTCTTAGCTGTGGGTATGTCTACACCGCAATCAGGAGGCGTGACTGCAGCGCCAGTAGATATACCCAAGCTAGCTTTGATCTAGCTAGCTCAAGTAACAATAGCAGTGAAGCTGGGACAGCATGAGCGGCAGCTGTGCAAGTACACACCCAGGGTCCTAGGAGGGCAGGACTAGCCCCCTGGCATCCGCCCCTGCTGCCACGGCTTCGCTGCTATTGTTACTAGAGCTAACTTTGACCTAGCTACGTCTACACATGCTGCAATCACACCTCCTGATTGCAATGTAGACATGGCCAGTCCAAGAGACACAGGATATGACGTTAGCCCAATTACAGGGATGTAATTAGGCCCGGACTATACTGCAACTTTTGGACATGTAACAGTCAGGTAACAACAACTATGCTTGCAACCAGATCCCACACCTCAGTTATGGCTGTAGTGCTACAAAAGGAAGGTGGGGATTTTGTGTCTACTGTACAGGCACTGTATGGAAGCTCCCATCTGTCTACTGAGACCCCACAAGATCTGTCTCTTTAGATTTGGTCAGGCGAGCTCTAGCTAATGCAGTTTCACGGTCTGTTTCCCATAGCCTTTCACCTGTCCTCTCATTCTACTATTGCAGCCCCTGCTAATTTTTCCTTGACTTAGAGATGTCTAACTGGAGTGTCCTGTGCCCGTGCAATGTTTTGGAAGATTTGAACTGCACGGTTAGGTCTGTAGCTCTGCTAACTCTCGAAACACTATGACTTGAGCATTGCAATCTGTCTGAATAGACACTACATCCATATAACCTTGTGCAGGAGCCCTGACATTTTACCTGCGTGTCCAATTTCCTCTATGGGAAGGACGGTGATTTCATTAATGCACAAGCCTGGATGTCAGGTGATCTGGGGTCTGATCCCAGCTCTGCCACTGAAACACTGTGTGACTTGGGTGAAGCCACTTAACCTCACTATGCCTTCACTTCCCCATCTGAAACGTTGCGATTGGCCAGGCCACTCAGGCTAACAGCTAGCTAGTTTAATCATAAGTGAGTTGGAGAGAGGGCGTTTTCAGTGGGGGTCCTCAGTACTAGGATTTGCTTTCTACACTACTTCACCAGAGTCCAAATCTGGTGTTCAGGTCACATTAAAAAGCCTATCTGTTTTCCTGTGGCCTTTTTCTGCTGTAGCCTTCTGCCCCAGGTAACCTCCCAGATCTGGCCTTCAATTATGAAAGGGTCAGAACAATATACATTCTGTTATGATGGGATGATTTAGTGGGGTTGGTCCTGCTTTGAACAAGGTGTTGGACTAGATGACCTCCTGAGGTCTCTCCCAACCCTGAGATTCTATGATTATTACACATTTCTATTGTGCATATTTATTAAGTGCACATTACCATGGGAAGTGGGGATTACCTGGTCAACGGAAGGGCTTTAAAGACTGGCAATGTTGTGTTGGACAAAATACCCACACTATGCCCACTTGAATGTAGGATGACAACCCCAGGCCATAGTGAGTCTGGGTGAGAATAATGCCTCTCCTGCCAGTGTACATTCATAGTGCCAAGGTAAATGCTTCCAGAATCCTCTCTCAGCCATAGGCTCATCTAAATGCACAAATATAATTAGTGTTTAAACTGTGTTTAACATTTGCTAAAAAAAATTCTCCAGGAGGCAGCTGCCTGTCGGGGGTAGGCTGTCTGGGCCCTCCTCTGTGTGTGCGTGTGTATCTCAAATACAGAGGACAGATGCTTACCTTTAGAAGGTGAATCCTGAGAAGCTGCTTCCTGCTTGGAAGGGGTGGATTTTGAATTGCTGCTCCATTCAGCCAGCTGCATTGGCCTCTTAGTATTATCCCCATCCATAGGTGGAGAAGATGGCAGTGTGGCCTCCGGTTCCTCTGCTTGGGGTTTCAGCATGTCTAGAGTTTCCAAGGCTGCCGACTCATTCCCAGCCTTTGGGATGGTCCTTCTGCACGACCTCTCTTGTTCAGCAGCACCTTGTTTGTTCTCCGGCCCCCCTTGCAAATCCTGTCCTGCCACACGTTCCAGGCCAACCCCTTCTGCTGGGGTTTGCAACAGCACAGAGTTCGCTACACTTTTGTGACACTGGATTTCCACACAGCTTTGTTTCTCCTCACATTTCTCTCTATCCCTTTTGGTTTCAGTTTGACAGGAGCCCTCTGTATGTACTCCTACCATTGTGCCATTGTTATCTAGCCGTTTTGCTGTCTGTCTGATCTCTGTTAGCCCAGAGGTTTGGAGTAGTTTGGCTTCTTCTACTTTCTGTTGTGTACAGCCCATGACTTCCTGTCCTTTGTCCTGTGGCAAGTATCCATCCACCCGCCTGTCAACAGCAGAGGAGTATGTATGGCTATTCTGCTTCTCGTTCCCAGTGAATGTTGGTTCCTCAGTCTCTTTGCAGACTTCCTCAACACTAACTCCACTGCCTAACTCTCCGAACTGCTCTGCTTGTCCTCGGTTCAACTTTGCAGGCTGACTTAACGGAGGACAATGTTCTGCTAGCGGATTACTGCAATGATTGTGTTCTACAATTCTATCTGGCACATCCACTGATGAACGGAAGCATTGTTCTGTCAGACCTGAGGATTCAGATGTAATCTGAATGCCAGAGTCTTCCTCAAGTCTGCAGTTTGCTGTGGAATGTCCTGTGACAGAAACCGGAGCAAAATACACCCGGGTGCTGTCACTGTGCTCATGGGCTCTCACTTGGTTTTGCATTCCCTCCCTAGCAGCAGCATTCAATGGAAGTGCTTCTGGGCTCGGCTCTGTGGTTTCTTTCCCAGTTTCTGCCCTATCATTTTCAGCTTCCGTTTTTCCAGGAGTCTCTATTAATTGTTCCTTGCATTCAGCACTGTCTCCAGCACAAACATCATTGTAACTGCACATTGCATATCTCCAGTCTATCGTGTGCTCACTGGGTGCCCCTTGCCCCACGGAGGATGAACTCTCTGCATTGCTGGCTGGAGATGCAGCTGTGTGAAAGTTAGAGTCTGAATTCCCCACACTGCCAGGATCATTTGATTCCAGCTGACATTTTGGTAACACTTCACCATGTCGCATCCTTTTGTTGTTTTCCAAATGAATTCCATTTTCATGAGCCCCTGAATAAGAGGCCCTCGGTGTGTCCGTCTGACCGTGCTGCTTTTGTATGAGTGTTGAACAAACCAAGTTCTTTGAACATGTGCTACTGTCCCGAAGGACAATAAGCCTGTGTTTGTCTTTAGAGACATTCACTCTTGGTCTGGGCTGAGTTCTAGAATTTAAGGCAATCGATTGGGTTAAGGAGCCCACTTGTGGCCCAAATCTTGGCAATGAAACTTCCGTGAGCTCTACATACTCTCCTTCAGGGTCGCTTTCAGAGTCCTCCAGGGGCACAGAACTCATACCATTAACAATGGTGTCAGCTGATTCCTGAGTAGTCCTGCTAATGACCAAATTGTCCTGCATCACTTCTTGCTCCGGCAAAGCTTGAGGTCCAGGAGCCGGTGAGTTGCATTTGGGATGCTCCATTGGGAAGCACAAATTTGAAGATTCTTTAGCCATTTTGAGAGCTGTGATATTATTTTCAATTATTTTTGGTTTATCAATAAATTCAGGATTGACGATTTTATCCCAGGGAACCCGGAATATTTTATCATCAGAGGCTAGTAAACAATTTTCCAGCGCTGTACCCATCCGCTCTCCATTGATGGACTCCAACCATTCCACAGAAAAAATAGAGGTGTAGGAGACCTCTGGGACCACAACTTCCTCTACATTATGTTTGTCGTTTGCCAAACATTTCAGTACTATTCGTGGCGACTTCTTTAGGTAGGGCACCACCTGCAGGTAGAAGTCACCAGGCTTTAAGGCTCGCCAGTCTATGGAGGCCAGCTGGACTATAATCTTCTCATGGACACAGAGAGGCCAGCCTTCATGGTGGAACAGCAATCCACAGTACTGAACCTATGGAGAGGAGAAAAGCATTTCAGCACCAGTGATAGAAAGAGGTCACCACAGTCTTTGTGACAGAAAAGATGACTGGCTCCTATTACAGTTTGCAGTGTTGCTGTACTATGTTGGCCCTAGAATATGAGAGAGACAAGGTGGGGGAGGTCATATCTTTTATTGGACCAACGTCTGTTGGTGAAAGAGACCAGCTTTCACCCTACACAGAGCTCTTCTTCAGGTCTGGGAAAGGTACTCAGAGTGTCACAGCTACATATAAGGCAGAACAAATGCTTAAGCATAAGGAATTAACACGTTGCAAGGTGGCCTCGTGAACAATTATTATCCCCGTTTTAAAGATGGGGGAAATGAGGCACAAAGATGTGAAGTGACCTGGACAAGGGCACAGAGAAGCTGGGTTTAGAACACAGAAGGATTCCCACATCCTAGGTCAGTGGTTCCCAAACTTTAACAGCCTGTGAACCCCTTTCACTAGCACGTCAAGTCTCACGAACCCCCTCTTAAAAATGAATATTTCCAGGGATTTTCTCTTGTACCTGAGTATAAATGATAAAAGCAGTGATCTTGGAAATATAAAATTTGTTTTTATGACATGCTTATTACACACTATTTATTATTCATTATTTATCATTACAGTATTTTTATTACATTAGGAAAATGGCAACACTCTTCCAAGATCTCACTTTTCCAAGATCTCTCTCAAAAGAGTTCCTCCTACACAAGCATTCAGGTCTTGAGCAGTCCAGGCAAACAGCGCACGTTACAACAAAGCTTAAACTTGTTCTTCATAATAATTTAAAAACAAGACTAGCTGCCTATTTAATTTTAAAAACAGCAGAAAATATTCACCTCCCTTTCCGTTTCTCATAAGGAGTCTTGAAGTTTAAATCTCCTCAGTGTGATAGATAGGCTTGCTTTGAACTGCTTAGCTCTTGGACATCTAGGGGCTCTGGGCTGCTGGCCCTATGCTGCCCGGGATCCCTATGGACAGCTCTGTCCACCATTAGGGATTTTTTTTCCAAGAACCCCCTGTAACATTTCGCGAACCCCCAGGGTTCACAAACCCCAGTTTGGGAATCACTGTCTCAGAGCAATGCTCAAGCCAGAAGACCCCAGCTCTCTCTCAGCTGTGACTTACTGGAGCAGAGGGAACGGCTCCAAACATTCTGAACTTCTCTAGCAAGCAAGACAATGTATGTACCTAAGCCAATGCAACCAGACAACTGCTTACTTACTGCAAATTTGCGGGTGATTTACTGTACAGTACTAACATGAACAGTTTTCAAAGGCTGCAGGCAGAGAGCAAGTGGCCAGGTGTTATTTACCGACTGCCTGCAATGAGACATGGGCTGTACAAGCATTGGTGATGTTTGCCTGCCTTAGGCCTGGTCTACACTAGTGTGAGGGGTCGATGTAAGATACGCAACTTCAGCTACGTGAATAGCATAGCTGAAGTCGAAGTATCTTATTTCGACTTACGTCCCATCCTCACAGCGCAGGATCGATGGCCGCGGCTCCCCCTGTCGACTCTGCTACCGCAGCTCGCTCTGGTGGAGTTCCGGAGTCGACAGGAGCGTGTTCGGGGATCGATAGATGAGACGCGATATATCGATCCCCGATAAACCGATCGCTACCCGCCGATCTGGCGGGTAGTGTAGACATACCGTTAAGGTGCTCACAATCTACACTAGACGCAGACCTCAGTACGCAGGATACCAGCTTGCAGGTTGAGTCGGCAAGCTGCCTTTTCCCCCTTTGCTATAGCTTCCCTTCTCTATATATGTTGTGGGCTGTCACTGAAAGGATTCAGGAGTGAGATGTGTTTTACAGAGGGATCTGAATGAAGAAAATTCAAGCCTGTGCTAGCAAAGCAATGCTGAAGTGGTCAATACGGGGCCTGCTTAAGGTTTCTGTTTTCTGCTGTAGAATGTAGGTTCTCTGTTTTTTTAAACAGGGTTTCTGGAGTGTCTCTAACCCAGTTACACTAGGAGAATGACCCATTTCTGACAAGTATGGGCAATGGGGCATCATTTCAGGAACCCCGCGGGGTTAAACCCTGCTGGAATATTGCACCAGGTAAAGGACACTGCTTATCTGCCACTATTTGAGGGTCTACACTTGGAAGATGGGGGCCTGCGGTAGGAGGCCACTGCAGCTGGCTGGCTGAAGGAGGTGCAAGTACAAGAGCTGATGGAGGGAGCACAGCAGGGCTTCTAGCAGGAGGGGTGGTAACCAGCTACCTATCAACAGGCTCTGGGAAAATACCCCCCGGTTGCCATGGTTCTGAGCTGGGAATTAATCATGGATTTTTGGTCTGTCTCCTGATATTTGAATCCCACCCACCAACCCCGCCCCGGTGTGATAATTGGTTTGGCCAGGCAGCATGATGTGCCTGTGTCCCCTGCACACCGACCTCCATTCATTACGCACCCCCACCCCAGTCAGTCAATCTGCCCCTGGCTGACAGCACCACCCCTGCTCCTCCTGCAGCTGTGGAGGCTCTGCACGGTGCAGACTGCACCTCCAGGCCTGGGGCACTCACCACGGCCAGGCCGGAGCAGCTCCAGCAGGGCTCCTCCTCTGCCACGTCCCAGGGTGCAGCACAGAGAGGAGGCGGGAGGAAGGCGCCAACCCACTGTCGGTGGGAGGGCGGGGGGAGGAGGGCAAAAAGCCGGCCCCGGAGCTATGCGGCTCCTCTCAGCCGTCCCGCTTGCCTACCCAACTCTCCTTGGCACCGGCGGGGCGGGAACGCCGGCAGCCCGCACTGGCTGTTCTCCCCCGGGAGGCGGGAAGCGGGAAGGCAGCCAGTTGGAGGGGAACAGTTGCCTGCAGCAGGAGCCGAAGTCCCTTCCTTCGCCGTGGACTTGCCAAGGCGGCAGTGCCAGGCGTCTGTTCAGGGGGGCTGCCCCACAGGCACTGCACAGCAGCAAGGCCCAGGGGGCTGCCACAAGGCCTCTCGCTCGCCCTGGGGAACTCTCATTATCTCCCCTTATTTCCCAACATGCTCTGCCAGACTCTAGGGTCTGACTATAACTACCATGTGGACTACATATCCCAGCAGGCCTTGGTCTCAAAGAACGCCTGGCTGAACTCACCAAGAGCTGAACTCACCTTCCCTCTGACTGGGAGGGGAACTGCAGCCCAACCTGCCGCAGCCTTGGGCCCTAAACCTGAGCTCTGAAGAAGGAGCTTCTCTATAAACCCAAACCCCGCAACCACTGCCTGCCCCTCAGGGACCACATCTCCTGTTTCACAGGGTCTTTATGGGCAACTCTGGAACAGGGGATTACTGAACCGGGAGGGCTCCCCATAAATCTCAAAGAGCCTGTACACTCTATTACGGACCGCCACCTGGCCTGCACCTCTGTGTGTACAACGTGAGATGTGCAAACCTGCACATGTACATTCAAGCAGGAACACCTGCACATCCAGGTAGTAGATTGCAGCCCCTGTGCATTTTCACATGCAAATCACAATTTTCACAAACTGACAAATGGATCACGTACAAGTGTGATAGTGCAAAGTACATGTGCAAGATTGCACACACACACCAGCTGGAGGCCACTAACAATCAGGACCAACATTTACAGTGTTGCCAACATTTGCAATTTCATCGGAATTCTCATGATATTTGTTGTTTTTCTTAAATCCCCAACTCCTGGAAACAAGTGATCATGCAAGAATCTCAGCTTTCATTTCTTCAATAAGAAGTTTCTAGCCCTCCTGGTGGCAGAGAAAACCTTGAAAATGTGACCCAAGTGCACCCTAAAGGCTCAGAATCCAGAAGACAAAGGAAAAAAAACATTTTTTTTAAGATCATATGATTTTTTAAGCCAATCTAATAACTTTGGAAGGCCTGACTCATGATTTTTGAATGCTTAGCGCTGGCAATGCTGGAAAATGCTAATCTCAGCATCATAGTAGCAGCAATGTAATGTGACTCCTCGAGGCTACTGAGTCTGGGAACATTCCAGCAACCATCAACAAGGAGTGGGAGTTCTGGGCAAAACACCGACTGGCAACGTTTAATCCAGAGTGTTCTCCTGCCAGCAGCAGAATCTGGCTTCCTACTCCGTATCACTGAGGAGACTCTAGGGGATAGAAACTACCATATTCCTGTCAGGTGTGCCTCAGTAAAGGTTCAGAAAGAGACTCAGCTAAAACTCCCTTCAGTCCTTTCATTCGAGGCCTCTGTTTATGCTCTCCACAAAGGCACCAGCCCACTTCTGATTTCTGGAATGTAGGTTTCAATAACTAATCCTCAACCATTTCTTGTCCATCTGCCTGTCCACATACTATAAACTATAAACATAAAGAAATACATTAATGATACTTTTTGCCAGCACTTTTATGGACTAATGCTACAAGAAAACAGTGCCTTGCAAGGTTTCAGAGTGGTAGCCATGTTAGTCTGTATCAGCAAAAACAACCAGGAGTCCTTCTGGCACCTTAGAAACTAACACATTTATTTGGGCATAAGCTTTCATGGGCGAGAACCCACTTCATCAGATGCATGAAGTGGAAAATACAGGAGCAGGTATCAATACGTGAAAGGATGGGAGTTGCCTTACCAAGTGTCAGGTCAGTCTAACGAGACAATTCACTTAACAGCAGGATACCAAGGGAGGAAAGATAACTTTGGAAGTGGTAATAAGAGTGGCCAATTTCAGACAGTTGACAAGAAGGTGTGAGTAACTGTAGGAGGAAATTAGTATTGGGGAAAATAGGTTTAGGTTTTGTAATGACCCAACCACTCCCAGTCTTTATTCAGGCCTAATCTGATGGTGTCCAGTTTGCAAATTAATTCCAGTTCTCCAGTTTCATGTTGGAGTCTGGTTTTGAAGTTTTTTTGTTGAAGAATTGCCACTTTTAGGTCTGTTATTGAGTGACCAGAGAGATTGAAGTGTTCTCCTACTGGTTTTTGAATGTTATGATTCCTGATGTCAGATTTGTGTCCATTTATTCTTTTTATTCTTCAAAAGTTTTCTTTCCTCCCTTGGTATCCTGCTGTTAAGTGAATTGTCTCGTTAGACTGACCCGACACCTGGTAAGGCAACTCCCATCTTTTCATGTATTTATACCTGCTCCTGTATTTTCCACTTCGTGCATCTGATGAAGTGGGTTCTAGCCCACGAAAGCTTATGCCCAAATAAATTTGTTAGTCTCTAAGGTGCCACAAGCACTGCTCGTTGCTTTTTCTGTAAGAAAAGCCTCCTGAGGAGCTGTACACAGGCCTCTGGGAGACAGCGATACTTACACAGGCATCCTGCTGAATGCACTGCAAGATGTGCTTTGCTGGAATCAGGAAATCTATGAGGTAGCGCAGTCCATCCCCGCGGTACGTCTTCTCCACCACGTCAAAAACCTGGCACAGAACCGTGGCTGCTGTGGCCTCAAACGGAGGGTAGAGCACGGATAAGGTACTCTGTATGCACCTGTCCAGTGATTCGGAGTCCTGTCGAGAGAGAACATTAATGGCACCAGGATGCCGCATGTCCCAACCTCGCCTCCCAGAGAACAGAGGGGATAGCATGCTAAGGACCCCCAAACTCCTGGGATGCAGCCCCTGCAAGATGTAGGGCCTCTCAAGCAAAGGAGGAAGAGGAAGAATGAGCTTAAGTCCTTGTTAACTTCCTTATTATGTGAATTTTCATGTAAAATAGTCTTTAAAATAAGGTCCCCCAGTGTGTGAGTGAAGCGCTCACATAACAGAGAGCTGCACACGGCTCTGAGATCATCACAGCATCCAGCTAACACAGCAAATCCTTCTCCCTGCTGAGTCGGGTGGGGCTGCAATTAACGTGTTATTGCCGCACATCAGTGAAGTGGGGCGTGTGGATCTGCAGGCCCAAGTTTCAAACACCTTTTCAACCACGCCACATTTGGAAGCTCCACTCAGCACATAGGTGTGTAAAGGCCGGTGTTCCATACCTCGGAGGGCTAAAGAGAGCCTTCGTTAACCCCACCCTCTCCCCATGCTCATTAACCCCACCCTCTCCCCATGTTTGAAAAGTAGACGTGCAGCAGGACAGGTGTAGCCATGTGGAGTGAGTGGTGATTTTAATGATGTTGCTCAGTGCGTCAGATGCCTCAGCAGGAGAAGCTGTTTTGTGTGTGCTACTGGGTAGCACTCGGAGGGCCAAACTGTAGGTCATTTTGATTTTTTCAGATATCCTCAAAGTACTGAGCAGGTGCTTGGCTCCCAGGGGAGCTTGGTGGCCAGAGAGCTGCCACGGCAGTGGGAGGGTCTCTACAGGGCGAGCTACTCCCTGTAGATCCTATTCCGGGGTATGTGAGTGGGATCTCCCTTCTTTCTAAAGACACAAACCTGCAGTGCTCAGTGATGGCACTTCCATTATTCTCACACTCATACCATTCCTGCAGCCCTATGGAAGCCTTCACAAGACAATTATTAACATGGGCATTGAGTCAAAACCCCTTGATAATGTTACAAAAATCCAACGTGCATATTATCCCGCCTTTAGTGAAATAAATGCACAGAAAATAGCCATGGCATGTAGTCAGTGTTGTTTAATACAACCGTACAAACACGGAATAAAGATAATACCTACGTCCCCACCTCCCTTTAGTTACATCGATCTCCAAAAGCCCGCAGGAGCTACATTTGTGAGGGGGAAGGGATCCACTCAGTTCCTTATGTAGGAATAATACAGAGATAAACGTTAAACACCAAAACATGGGAGTGCATACAGACCAGTTGTCTCTCACAGGGCGCAGAGAGCACTGATATCCTGGACAAAGAGCCCTGTGGCTGCAGCAGCAACATCCTTAGCTAAACATAAGACGGTAAGAACGGCCATACTGGGTCAGACTAATGGTCCATCTAAACCAGTTTTCTGTCTTCAGACGGCAGCTGCTGCCAGATGCTTCAGAGGAATGAACAGAACAAGGCAATTCTGAGTGACCCATCCTCTGTTGTTCAGTCCCAGCTTCTAGCATTTTAGAGACACTAAGAGCAGGGGGTTAAATCCCTGATCATCTCGCCGTGTAGCCATTGCTGGACCTGTCCTCCATGAACTTGTCTAATTCTTTTTTGAACCCAGTTATAGTTTTGGCCTTCGCAACATCCCCTGGCAACGAGTTCCACCAGTTGACTGTGTTGTGTGAAGAAATACTTTCCTTTGTTTGTTTTAAATCTGCTGCCTGCTAATTTCATTGGGTGACCTCTGGTTCGTGTGTTCTGAGGTAAATAACACTTCCCTATTCACTCTGCCCACACCAGTCATGATTTTATAGACCTCTATCATATCCCACCTTAGTATCTCTTTTCTAAGCCGAACAGTCCTAGTCCTTTTAATCTCTCCTCATAGGGAAGCTGTTCCATACCCCAATAATTTTTGTTGCCCTTCTTTGCACCTTTTCCAATTCTAATCTATCTTTTTGAGATGGAGTTACAAGAACCGCACACAGTATTCAAGGTATGGGTATACCTTGGATTTACATAGTGGCATTATGATATTTTCTGTCTTATTATCTATCCCTTTCCTAATGGTTTCTAGCATGCTGTTCGCTTTTTTGACTGCCTCTGCACATTGAGCAGATGTTGTCAGAGAACTCTCCATGATGACTCCAAGATCTCTTTCTTTACTGGTAACAGCTAGTTTGGACCTAATCATTTTATATGTATAGTTGGGATTATGTTTTATGATGTGCATTACTTAGCAAATGAAATTCAATGTTGATAAATGCAATTTTTTCACCCAGTTCCGTAAGATCCATTTGTAACCCTTCATAGTCAACTTTGGACTTAACTATCTTGGCAAAATTTGAAGACAATACAAAATTACTCACCTCACTGTTTACCCCCTTTTCCAGTTCCTTTATGAATATATTGAACAGCACAGGTCCTCGTACAGATCCTTGGGAGACCCTGCCATTTACCTCTCTCCATTGTGAAAACTGACCATTTATTCCTACCCTGTGTTTCCTATCTTTTAACCAGTCACTGATCCATGAGGGGACCTTCGTTCTTATCCCGTGACTTCTTAATTTGCTCAAGAGTAGTTGGTAAGGGACCTTGTCAAAGGCTTTCTGAAAGTCCAAATACACTATATGCACTGGATCAACCTTGTCCATAGGCTTGCTGACACCCTCAAAGAATTCTAATACATTGGCGAGGCATAATTTCCCTTTACAAAGCCATGTTGACTCTTCCCCAACATATTTATCTCTATCCCTGATCATTCTGTTCTTTACAATAGTTTGCAGCAATTTGCCTGATATTGAGGTTAGGTTTACAGGCCTGTAAGATATGTTACAAAGATGTAGTTAATCTTCCCAGTCCTCCGTCTGCTTTTTGGGGTTTGATTTTAAGCAATGTAGGGACACAAAGAGTACCCACAATTATGCACCTAACTGGCAGTTACATCTTACATGCACAAATGGCTGTTTCTGGGCACGTGCACACATAGGTACCTGATTTGAGTGTGCAACTGCAGTAAGCATGCACCAAGCTTGTTTACAAATCCAGCCTTTAACACTGACATTTCCTGAGTCTCAGTTTTAAGTAGGAAACCTTAACGATCATATGGTACTAGGGTGACCAGATGTCCCGATAAAATCGGGACTGTCCTGATATTTAAGCCTTTGTCCCGCGTCCTGATCAATGTACGATTGGGACGCCATTTGTCCCGATATTCAGGTATGGAGGCGAGTGGGAGGGAGGTGCTGACCCTGTGGGTGCTCCAGGGCTGGAGCACCCATGGGGAAAAATTGCAGCCATGCTCCCCCCTCCTCACTGCCTTCTCCCACCCGCGCCCCCCCGCACATCGCATCCCCGCTCCTCCCTCCCTCCAGCACTTCCTCCTGCCTAACAGCTGTTTGACAGCGCTTAGCACTTTCCAGGAGGGAGGCGGGAGGAGCAGGTACGCGGCGCGCTCAGGGGAGGAGGCGAAGAAGAGGCAGGGCAGGGGTGGGGACTTGGGGGAAGGGGGTGGAATGGGGGCGGGGTGAGGGCGGTGCAGGGGCGGGAAGAGGTGGGGGGTGGGTGAGCCCCCACCCAGCAGAGGGGAAGTCGGTGCCATAGGGGTGAGTGGCAGGTGGGGGGTAGGGAGGTGAGCAGTGGGTAGGGGACTGAGGAGGGACGCAGCAAGCCAGCGGCAGGCCGGGGGATGAGGAAGAGCGTGGTAGGGGGGGCCGAGCTGGTGAGACCTGAGGCAGAGTGGAGGCGGAGCCTGGGAGGAGCGGGGGTGGACTGTGGGTGGGGCTGATGGCATCCCACTGTGTCCCGCTATTTTAGTGAGGTGAAGTGGTCACCCTATATGGCACAAACAGGGATTAACTCATTAACACACTGATTGCTGCAACAGCACCTTCTAGCATTCTCTGCAGTTCCACTCAGCCACTGGCCCGTTGAGCGCGATGGATCTGGAGCAGCTCCCGAGATAAGCTTTGCCCTGTGTACGAGGCACCGTACCGTGGGTAGAACTAAAGCCATTCCAGGAGTCCATTTGGGAAGCCCGGGGCAGTGTAAATACATGACAGCTGCAATCAGCGGAAGTGTTTAAAGGGTTAACGATCTCTCTGGGGCAGCCAATTCACTGTGCTCATTACGGCAATTCTCCACCCTGGGAATGGGGGGATTCTGCTGGTTTCGCCTACCTATCCATTTAGTTTTCAGAGGGGTCGGAGGAAACAGCCTCTGCGAAGGGCTGAAAGGGGTCAATATTGTGTGTCTAAAATACAAGGTTAAGCCAGTGAGCAGTGCAGTTCCTGCCTTGTGCTGCTCCAGCAAACCCCACAGGCACCAGCCAGGTTTGGGGTTAAGAAAGGAGAGTTGCTCCTCCCCCTCCCCCCCCAGCCCCATAGGGGTGTGAAGAGGAGGGGAGCGAGCAGCAATGCCAGCTGCTCCATGCCCCCTCTGTGCAGGGTCAGGGGTGAATACACATTACTGTGCTCAGCACTGCAACACCTACCCCCTAGGCGGGCACTACTGTCTAGCACGCAGGTTAGGCATGATCTGAGCACACCTGCAGGATTGGGCCCACAAGTGAGATAGGCAGGGCAATGCCCAGTGTGAATCCCATCGAGGCTTAGGTGTGAACTAGGCACCAGTCGCTCATTGGCATCAGGAATTAGGTGGTTTTGCACATAGCCACCAGCCAAAATGAGGTGCCATGGAGACTTTACTGGTAGAAACGCAGCTTCTTAGGGAATTTAGGCACCTACAGCATTAAGAGGCAGGTGAACCATGGTTCTGAGGATCTCAGTGATGTCTAAATGTTGGACTTAATGTGCCTAAAGTGGCAGTAAGGTTCCTAAGTCCCTTTGTGGCTCTAGCCCCTGGGCTGTTTTGTGACCAAGCAGCACACACGCCTGCACCTGAATTGCTCAGCAAAGTAAGAAGGGAGGGGTCAGAACTCACACTTGGCCACAGCCCGGCTCTCAGTTCCACAAGCGTCGACCCCTCACCGAACGCTGCCCATGCACACGCAGACTCCGAGGTGTGGGAAGCATGGGGAGAAATGGTAGCTGCACAAAGGGAAAGGGTGGGAAAGATACAGAGACTAGGAAATAACAAGGAGAGGAGAGACCAGCACAACAATGGACAGAGACGAGAGAGAAATGGAAATAATGGAGAAAGCAGCAAGGTGTCCCCAGCTCCAAGTTCAGTGTCATTCTCCGTGGACCCCTCGCACTACCCTGGCCTCAGCCAAAGAGTAAAAACGGAAACATTTTGTCTGAAAACTGGAGGTTTTTCCAGTTTTTGAGTTTTCTGCTGAGATTTTTTTCAGTGTTCATTCTTTCGACAAAGTCTAAATGTTTCACTTATTTTCCAATCAGCTCTAATTTCAGCAACCATCAGTTTCCAAGAGAACACTCTACAGAGAACAGATGTAAGTCCACAGCCTCCACTGTTCACTTGGAGGTACCAATGCTTAGGGGCAGAATGGAGAAGACAACCAGCCGATGTTTTACCCATGCTTGGCTTGCAGTCCTCGAGTCACTTTATGTTTTCGCTAATATGGTCTGCTGTTAAATTCTGTAGCTGATACTTAACTCTGAAGCCTAATGTTGGCAATTTAGCTTCCCAATGAGATAAACAGGAGCAGTTCACCTCTCTCATAGGGTTCTTGCTTCAGCCTGCCTGTAGGTTTAAGATGAAAGCACAGAATCCATGCACATGTGGAAGGCAATCTGCAGTCAGAGTACTACAGAGTCAGGCCTGATTTTTCAGAGGTGCAGCCACAGCTGCTGTTGAGCTCAGCTGGAAACGTGGGTGCTCACGTCCTTTGAGAATATGGTTGCTATGCTTCCATCCTGCAAAACGCAATGGACCACCCCAAAAGTGCTGATACAATGTGCTACCACAACCCAGCTCAAGCCGCACACAGCCAACACTCAGCCACAAGCCTGACTGCTCTGCAGCTAGTTAATAATGCAGCTCATACAGCAAAGTGGTGCTCCACAAAACGAAATGAGAGTAAATCGCTTCCACATGTGGCCGATCCACTCTCCCAGCTTGGTACTGACGCTGCAGCCTTGGAAGCTGCTACAGGACAGTATGCAGGATGATCATTACAGTCACTGCAGAAAAACAAACACTCGGAAATGATTAGCTTGCAATCTTTGGTTTAATTCAAACCAAATTAAGATGAGGCACTTGCTTTGCAGAATGCACTTCGGACACAAAGCCCCACTTCTGTACATGTTCTCAGTATGCAGTTCCTCAGCACTTTGTAAAAAGCATCACAACGCCATGCCCAAACGCAGGCAGCGACTGCAACATCTGCCGGGAAGTGAAGAGCAGAACAGACTGGAAGCAGCCTGGACTTCCAGATGACAGGTATGATTCTACTCAAGAAGGGCTTTCCCAGGCTTGCTGCCAAAGTCAAGTACTTCCCCTAACATGCCTCTCCACTGGGCACAGGCAGGCCGAGGGCCTTTGGATTTAATGCGTGGCACAAGGTTTCACCAACCAATATCTTCCCACTTCGAAGAAAAGCAGACTGGGGCTGTTCATCTCTGTGGCCAGGAAGAAGCTGCAGAGTTGTTCTAAGGTAGAGAAGGGATGACTACCAGAGGCATCAGCCAGTCAGCTGCACCCACGTTCCTTTCGCTGGCATACTTTGCACTGGGCAGTTTTTGGCACACCCCAGCAATCAGCATGTGCTAATGCGACAAGTTGCACATGGCTGCAAAGCCCTGTGCCTTCAGCCCGAGGGGCATGCAGTGTCTGAAAACGGCCCTAGCACGAGGCTGCACAGAGGCACAGCGCAAGGGATTCTGCAGCGCGAGCTGCTGTTCGTTATAGCACAATTTATGCTACATTAATCCCAGGGGCTGTCCTGCCTGCAGATCTGCAAGTGTGTCCTTAAGGGCTATGCCAGGGGATTGCAGTGGTGGAAACAAGAATGTAGGGTTGCCTGAGAGCCTGGAGAACCAAATATCCTGCCTCCCGTCTGTATACAGTAGTGGGCATGGCATGAGCTTCTATCCAGTGCAGAGAATGAATGCAGGGCTCCCAAGCTCCAGCCAAATGCACACGGGGTAAGTCAAGGCATTCCTGCCCCACTGCGCACTATCAAACCCAGAAGGACCGATGCAGGGCACCAGGCCCAGCAGCCACACGGGGAGCCGCATCAGCGGGTAGGCGGCTTTGCACCCTCCTGACTGTCATTCGCACAGCTCTGACACTGGGCCCTGGAGGTTTTTCTCCAGTTGCTATATCGATATTGATTGGGGGATGGGGGTGGAATGGGGGCAGGAAAGGAGCAGGGTGGGGTGGGGCGGGGACTTTGGGGAAGGGGTGGAGTGGGGATGGGGCGAGGGCGGTGCAGGGGTGGGGGTCGAGAGGGGAAGTTGGCGCCTATGATCGAAAGTCTTACTAAAGTCAAGGGTGGGGGGGTGATTGGTGCAGAGATCAGTGGGGGCTGGGCTGCCTGATGGCTGAGCTTAGTGTGTAGGGGGGGACCTGGGCTGCCTGGGGCAGGCAGGGGTGGGTGCTGGCAGACTGAGCTCAGTGGGTGCTGCGGCAGGGCGGGGGGTGTTGGGTGGCTGAGCTCAATGGTGGGTGCTGGGTGGGAGGACTGGGACTCCCCTCCCACTTCTGTCCCCCTGGCTGCTTGGAGCCAGAGGGGAGGAAAATAAGCAGCCGTGCTCCACGGCGCCCTCCAGCAGCCAGAAAGAGGAACTGCAGCTCCTCTCAGCCCAGCGGAGTGGGTTTTGGAAACACCTTTGGTTACACTGGTGCAGCTCTGTGCACAGACAAGGCCTCTCACGCTTTTGAAATGCCCGACTATAATGATAATCTTTATACAATGTTAGTGCAACTTAACGCTACCTAGTTTTGTTCCACATTCCATTGTTTTCCAAAGAATTCACACAATGCCTCAAAGGTCACTCTATTTCAGAGTGGCTCACGTGATATGCCCAGGGTAGAGCCCATCACCCTTACTCTGCGAGAGGACAGTGACAGGCTACACATGTGCCCTCCGTTTAGCGGTCAAGTGGCACACGTATATTTCTAAAATCAGGAGTCATAAGAACTGTCATATCGCAAGTGATAGAATGACAGAAGTTAGAGACGGGAGAAGATTTATTAAATCACTAGTCCCTGAAAGGCTGGCTGTCGCACAGGTGTAATTCGTAAAGCCACGTGTGTAAAAAAAGCCATAAATAGGGGCTCTGGTTTCCATGCCCTGTGCAGTAGTGAGCGATGTTGTACATTTTCCCAAGGGTTGTGCTCCGAGCTGCCCCCTAGCGGAGACGCACAAGCACCTCTTTGTTACCTCCATGGTACTGTTACTGTCTCCCCTGAGCAGCCGTCATGCTCCTACCACCACAGAGCCTTTCGACTCCAACATCCCATCTGGTTCGCCCAGGGCCACGTGATGTTTGAACCTGGTGATGTTCTGAACATCGCTTCCCCTGACTCAACAGACGTTCTAGGCTTCAGTGTGATGTTTGGGGTTACTGTGCTGGCTGTGTTTTTGTTGTTGAGTGGTTGTGTTGATTTGTGTCTGAGGGGGTTGTGCTGGGAGAGTTGTGTGAATTTGTGAGAATGGTGAATGAGGGGTGTGTGCTGTCATAAGGGCCTGTGTGTGTTTGAGATTCTTGTGCTGCTGGTCTTGTGTGGGTGGCTGTGTTGATTAGTGTCTGAGGGGTTTGTTCAAGGAGATCTGTGTGTGTGGCAGTTGGGTGCATGGGCACAGCAGATGGACCAAGTAATCCACTATCAGTGGCGTTTCCCTCATACAACCAATTAAATTGTCGCATACAAATTAGCTGTAGTAAGGGTGGCGATTGGAGGAGTTACCATGGTCGAGGACTCTTGGCATGGCACAGATGCTTTACTGCCGCTGTATACCAGTGTAAAGTGGATGCTTACAGACCACGAAACCCAGTGATGATTCAGCCTGGAGATATTCTGAACAAAAGAGCTCTCAGCCACACTTGTAGCTGCTTCCATCACTTCACGTTGACTCAACCGACATTCTAGGCCCTAGAGTGACACACTGAGTGAGATAATAAGTCCACCTCCATTGAATTCATGCAGGATTGTGCTTAGATTCCAAGATCCACTTTGGAATGACCCAAACGATAGGGCATCCATTCCTTTCCTTAGTAGACTTCTAGGAAGATTCTGTGGTCCAACAGATTTCACAGTTAGGATTTTTTTCCCTCCTATCCAGCACGCATTATTGCCCTGGTTTGATTTCATCCCATTACTACTGATTACAACCCTACACTTGTTCCCAGATTTCAGCACAGTGTGTGACATGCCAGGAAGCACTAACACAATCATTCTGACCCAGGCCTAGAACCAAGGGGAAGGAGACTTTCATGTTTGTGAGCAATCTCCAGCGAGCAACGAGACAGGGAAACCAGAGCAAAATGAAGGGGCTTCATTTATATCAGCTTGGCACTGCATAAACTTTCGGCTCATTTTTAACATCTTTTAGCCAGGAGCATTACACAGTTTCAGCAAGTTTTACACAATATCCATCACCTTGAACTCAAACACCCATCCGGGAGCATCTTCCAGCAGATTGGAAAACGCCTGTGCTAAAAAAGGGAAGATAATCCACCAGCAAAATGACTAAGCAGTGCCAGAAACTTTATCTTCACATCAGCGAGCACTTAAATAATCATTTGCATTACATGATTGTATGCATTTCTCTGGCACACAAAGGCATAACAAGATCCAATGGCGAGATGCTGAAGCCAGACAAATTCAATTAGAAATAAGACTGTTTTTAACAGAGAGGGTGATAAGCTCTGGAACTAACTACCAAGGAAAGCGATTGATTCTCCATCTCTTGAAGTCTTGAAATTAAGACTGGATACCTTTCTGAAAGACATGTTTTAGTACACAAGCTCTGGGGCTCCATACAAGGGTAACTGGGTGAAATGCAGGGCCGGTGCAACCATTTAGGCGACCTAGGCGGTTGCTTAGGGCGCTAGGATTTGGGGGGCGGCATTTTTTTGGCAGTGACTGCGGCAGCCGGATCTTCGGGCGCCCCGGTCACCGCCGGCATTTAGGTGGAGGGAGCTGGGGCAGGGGAGCGTGGGGAGGGCCGCCTGCAGCAAGTAAGGGGGGGTGACGGCACGCAAAGGAACTCCCCGCCCCAGCTCACCCCTGCCCCACCTCCTCCCCGAGCACGCCGTGGCTGCTTCACTTCTCCCGCCTCCCAGGCTTGCGGCGCCTAAGCTGATTGGCACCGCAAGGCTGAGAGGTGGGAGAAGTGAAGCAGCCACGGTGTGCTCGGGGAGGAGGCAGAGCAGGGGTGAGCTGGGGCGGGGGGGGTGCCTCAGGGCGGAGGGTGGGGGGTGGGGAGCTGCTGCAGGGAGGACGCCTCAGGGCGGAGGGAGGGAGCTGCTGCGGGGGCGGGGGGACGCCTCATGGCCGGGGCTCGGGGATGGGGGAGGGCGCAAGGTGGAAGTTTTGCCTAGGGCGCGAAACATCCTTGCACCGGCCCTGGTGAAATGTAAGGGCTGTGCTATACAGGATGTCAAATCAGATGATCTGACAGTCCCTTCTGGCCTTAAACTCTATGAATCATTATGACATACTGATGCAATGTCACAATACTGTAATGTCAATGTCACAATGTCATAGGGGAAAGGAGCTAGCCCCATCAGACTAATAAACGAAGTGGCAACCCTAGGAGGGGAGGGATGGCTTCCTAGGGCCCCTCCCTCTGGTTGCCTATCACTGGATCCCAAATGACAAGAGATGCTACGGTGGATCCCAAACACTGGGAGTCCATATCTGGGGTACAGGCTGCAGGAAAGGATCAGCCTCACGGAGACGCTTCCAGCCCAGAAGAACCCTGATAACTCATCCCTAGAGCACAAGGAGACTGGTCAGCTGATTCCTCATGAGACCAGCCCTCCGCTGCTCCAGCCACTTATGCTCCTCCATTCCCAGGAGTCATGTTCCACTAACTCCACAGAGCTGCTTGAGCACTGAGCAATGCTGTGTCACCTCAACATGACCTGTGTTCATAGAATCATAGAATCTCAGGGTTGGAAGGGACCTCAGGAGGTATCTAGTCCAACCCCCTGCTCAAAACAGGACCAAACCCAACTAAATCATCCCAGCCAGGGCTTTGTCAAGCCTGACCTTAAAAACCTCTAAGGAAGGAGATTCCACTACCTCCCTAGGGAACCCATTCCAGTTCTTCACCACCCTACTAGTGAAAAAGTTTTTCCTAATATCCAACCTAAACCTCCCCCTCTGCAACTTGAGACCATTACTCCTTGTTCTGTCTTCTGCCACCACTAAGAACAGTCTAGATCCATCCTCTTTGGAACCCCCTTTCAGGTAGTTGAAAGCAACTATCAAATCCCCCCTCATTCTTCTCTTCTGCAGGCTAAACAATCCCAGTTCCCTCAGCCTCTCCTCATAAGTCATGTGCTCCAGCCCCCTAATCATTTTTGTTGCCCTCCGCTGGACTCTTTCCAATTTTTCCACATCCTTCTTGTAGTGTGGGGCCCAAAACCGGACACAGTACTCCAGATGAGGCCTCACCAGTGCTGAATAGAGGGGAATGATCACATCCCTCGATCTGCTGGAAATGCCCCTACTTATACAACCCAAAATGCCATTAGCCTTCTTGGCAACAAGGGCACACTGTTGACTCATATTCAGCTTTTCGTCCACCGTAACCCCTAGGTCCTTTTCTGTAGAACTGCTGCCGAGCCATTCGGTCCCTAGTCTGTAGCAGTGCATGGGATTCTTCCGTCCTAAGTGCAGGACTCTGCACTTGTCCTTGTTGAACCTCATCATATTTCTTTTGGCCCAATCCTCTAATTTGTCTAGGTCCCTCTGTATCCTATCCCTACTCTCCAGCGTATCAACCACTCCTCCCAGTTTAGTGTCATCTGCAAACTTGCTAAGGGTGCAGTCCACACCATCCTCCAGATCGTTAATGAAGATATTGAATAAAACCGGCCCCAGCACCGACCCTTGGGGCACTCCACTTGATACCGGCTGCCAACTAGACATGGAACCATTGATCACTACCTGTTGAGCCCGACCATCTAGCCAGTTTTCTATCCACCTTACTGTCCATTCATCCAGCCCATACTTCTTTAACTTGCTGGCAAGAATACTGTGGGAGACTGTATCAAAAGCTTTGCTAAAGTCCAGAAATAGCACATCCACTGCTTTCCCCTCATCCACAGAGCCGGTTATCTCATCATAGAAGGCAATTAGGTTAGTCAGGCATGACTTGCCCTTGGTGAATCCATGCTGACTGTTCCTGATCACTTTCCCCTCCTTTAAGTGGTTCAGAATTGATTCCTTGAGGACCTGTTCCATGATTTTTCCAGGGACTGAGGTGAGACTGACTGGCCTGTAGTTCCCTGGATCTTTCTTCTTCCCTTTTTTAAAGATGGGCACTATATTAGCCTTTTTCCAGTCATCCGGGACCTCCCCCGATCGCCATGATTTTTCAAAGATAATGGCCAATGGCTCTGCAATCTCATCGGCCAACTCCTTTAGCACCCTCGGATGCAGCGCATCCGGCCCTGTGGACTTGTGCTCGTCCAGCTTTTCTAAATAGTCCTGAACTACTTCTTTCCCCACAGAGAGCTGGTCACCTCCTCCCCATACCGTGCTGCAGAGTGCAGCTGTCTGGGAGCTGACCTTGTCTGTGAAGACAGAGGCAAAAAAAGCATTGAGTACACTAGCTTTCTCCACATCCTCTGTCACTAGGTTCCCTCCCTCATTCAGCAAAGGGCCCACACTTTCCTTGACTTTCTTCTTGTTGCTAACATAGCTGAAGAAACCCTTCTTGTTACTCCTAACTACTTTCTAGTCAGACTCAGTTCAGGTTCACCCAACTTTGCAGCTAACACCGGAACCCAAAGTGCTTTGAAACTCTGGCCACAAGAATGAGAACGCTCAAACATGCTCCACACTCAGTAGATCCCACTGAAAACAATGGGACCTGCAGGGAATCAAGAGCTCTCTGGAAAATCTGCCCATTAATACATAACCCTTGGTCAGAACTTTTCTGAGACTTTTGCATCACCGCTTGTTGGGAAAGAAAGAAACATGTTAATTCTGCCATGAGTGCAGGGGACTGGATTAGATGACCTCTCGAGGTCCCTTCCAGTCCTATGATCCTATGAATAGTCATGACCTCAAGTTCTCCTTCTCCTAGGGCCTGCTGTTCAGGACTTACATGAACTGGATGAAAACCTTTCCCAGGCTCAAATACAGTGTTAGAAACACATGCCAATAAGCTATCTAACTCCGTGATAAACTGAGTGGATCGCTTTCACTTAACTCCTAGTTAGAAAGGAATAAATATAGCCCCAGAGATACTCCCTTTATAGCCTGTTTGAACAAAAGCAGTCTCATGCGTTTCCATTATTTCCATACATATCAAAGAAGGGCGGAGATTTAACGAGTGATTTCTAAAAGACATCATTGTGCACAGAAGAGATGGATGCCAAAATGTGGGTGGTTATGAAGCTCAAACACACAAAAAAATACATTCACAGGCATTTTTTTCTTTCATCCATGAACGGGCCTGCATACCATTCTCCTGAGAGTATGAGAAGAACCTTGTTCAAAAGGTAAACACAGACTGAGAGGCAGCACAAGTTTGAAAGAATCCACAACCATGAAGCATGAATCAAGGTGGATAAAAATCAATGTATTTTTTTTAATAAAAAAAAAATCTGATTTTTTGGATAAAATGCTTTTTGAGGGGAAAAAACCTATCTAAAGATAGTTTTAATTAAGATACATTATAGCTCAAAGAGATCTCATCATAGAATAGGGATTATACATTCTAATTCTATAGTATGAGACAACAGATTCATGTAATGTTTAAGAAAAGTTTTGTAAATGAGTTCCAATAGTTCATGGATTAGGGACCCAATTTTATGGGGTTCCAGGGGCTTCAGTATCGATTATTTAGGTTAATCTTTCTATCTACCCAATGGGACTCAGAGTTCAGTGTAGAACATCAGAGATGCTTAGTTTTGCAGTTCTCAAACTGTGAATTTGTGTCTCCAGAGACAACATGCTTGTTAACAGCAAAAATGTTTTAAACTAAATAAATAATATATAGAGGTGAGAAATAACAGACCTCAACCATATTGTCCCTCTGCAAATTTGTGTACACAGAGTCAATCCCTTACCTCTCTCTAAAAGTGCAAAGTTTCAAAAAGTTCAATAAATAGAAGATTGTTGGGGGCAGAATAGATCTGGACAAGAAGAAGAAGTCTGGAGATAAATGTGAGAAGCAAGGGACATAGGCTTGTTTTGTTAAAATATTATATGTTTGCTATTGAAGAAAAAAATCCAGAATACTTAACCTTGTTGTTTTAGTTAAATAAAACAGTTTAAATATCTGTCTGGTGATGTTCTCCCCCTAATACAGCATGGCAAGAAAATCCTCCAAATATTAATGATTAACCTGTTGAATTGGAGAGAGTTCACCTCCCAGTGACTTCATAAACATCTGCTTCAATTACCTTTGGTAAATGAAATAACCAACCATTCATTTTCTGATATAGCTGTAAAACTAATCTGAAAAGTTTTCAAAATAAATCACTGTTTAAAAATGTATAGGGTGTACCTTCTAAAAATGAAACCTACATCGCTGAGTTGTGAAGAATAGGTATTAAGGTTATAACAACCAACAAGAATGTACTTTTATGTAGAAAACCATGATTAAATCGCGTCTTCCTGACTGATTTAAATCAAATCCACCCTGGCAGGATCAAGCTCAACAGACACGCAATGGTTTAAACCTAACTCTGAGAGTCTGCCCCAAGAGAATGCCAGCTAGAGGAGGCATGGAACCAAAGGAGAAATACACTGAGAACATATGGAGAAATATCGTTTCACTATAACCCTCCTGGGTAAGTCATCAGAACCACACAGTGAGACAACAGTCTTAGAATTAAGCATTTTCGTCTTTGTGTTGCTTTCCTAGGACATCCAGATCACAGGCCTAACCTCAGGCCCCCGTACCCAGTCTATAAGGTTGTACTGGGGATGATCACATATTATACAAATGCCCCACACCACCAGCTCCGTTGGTGTTCACACAAGGAGCAGCACATAAAGAAGAGCAGAGCAGAAGTGTGATTAAAGCTGTCCCGTGGAAATCTTCCAACATTTCCCAGCACACTGCAAACTGTCGTTGGTCATGGTGATACCAATTCAACTCCATTGAAGTCAGGGGAGTTCCGCTGGTATAAGTGAGAGGAGATTTTGGGTGCCACAGCATATGCCTGGCTGATAGTACACCAGGTTGTGCAAATTTAAGCACTCAGACAAGTGGATTTTCAGCATTCACTTTATGTCTGTTAGATCCCCTGAGGATTCTGATTGGCAAAGACCTGCCATCTTTTGACTATTTAGCCCAGTATATGCATTCCTATCAGTCAGCTACCAAACTGCCCAACAGTAGTGCCCAATTTACCTATGCTGCCTCCTTATTCTGGCAATCTCGCCTTGCCTCTCACAACCACTGCTCTGTCAGTAGCGTAACGCAGTAGGGGCTGGTGTGAGCTACTTGATTCCCTACTCTAAGGGTATGTCTACACTACGGGATTATTCCGATTTTACATAAATCGATTTTTGAAAACAGATTGTATAAAGTCGAGTGCACGCGGCCACAGTAAGCACATTAATTCGGCGGTGTGCGTCCGTGTACCGAGGCTAGAGTCGACTTCCAGAGCGTTGCACTGTGGGTAGCTATCCCATCGCTATCCCATAGTTCCCGCAGTCTCTCCCGCCCGTTGGAATTCCGGGTTGAGATCCCAATGCCTGGTGGGACCAAAAATTTGTCGCGGGTGGTTATGGGTAAATGTCAGTCAATCCTCCCTCCGTGAAAGCAATGGAAGACAATCATTTCGCACCCTTTTCCCTGGATTGCCCTGGCAGACACCATAGCACGGCAACGATGGAGCCCGTTCAGCCTTTTTTCACTGTCACCGTATGTCTACTGGATGCTGCTGACAGACACGGTACTGCAGTGCTACACAGCAGCATCCCCTTGCCTTTGCAAGTTAGCAAAGACGGTTACCAGCTATACTGTACCGTCTGCTGCTGTCATGGGTGCTCCTGGCCGGCCTCGGTGAGGTCGGTCGGGGGGCACCTGGACAAAAATGGGAATGACTCCCCAGGTCATTCTCTTCTTTAAGTTTTGTCTAATGGAGAGTCAGCCCTGCCTAGAATATCAGGCAAGGCTACTAAAGAACCAGAGAGGCAAACGGCCGCTCTGGGTCAGAGCCCAACATCCTGCAGAAATGATGAGCTGCATGCCATTCTAGGGGGTGCCCCTGCAACAACGCCACCCTCCTCCCCCACCCTTCCTGGGCTACCGTGGCAGTTATCCCCCCATTTGTGTGATGAAGTAATAAAGAATGCAGGAATTTGAAACAACACTGACTTTATTGCCTCTGCAAGCAGAGATCAAAGGGGGGAGGGGAGGGTGGTTGGCTTACAGCGAAATAGAGTGAACCACCATTCTGCACTTGCTCAGCCTATAGCTGAAAATGGGAATCTGTGATAAGCAGTAGGATAGAAGCACAGGCAGGACTGAATCTCCAGTTGTGTGTGGGCCTTTGGTTGACACTGGTAAAATACAAAATGTCCCAGCATATGTATGTTGGGGGACAGTTCTAAACAGCAGCTTAATTTTTTTATTTGCAGCAAAATGTAGAGGTCTAAGTATCTGATTGTGAGCCCTGGTAGCAAGGGGTAGGCTGGGGTAGGCGCGACCGCGTGGTGCTGCCGACTGGGAGGGCAGCCTGAGGCAGAAGCCTTTAGCTGTCATGATATTCCAGGCAGGACTGAATCTCCATTAGACAAAACTTAAAGAAGAGAATGACCTGGAGTCATTCCCATTTTTGCCCAGGTGCCCCTGACCGACCTCACCGAGGCCAGCCAGGAGCACTCACGGGATGACAACGACGGATACCAGTCCTACTGTACCGTCTGCCATCCGCAAGGCAAGGCAAGGGGATGCTGCTGTGTAGCGCTGCAGCACCGCGTCTGCCAGCAGCATCCAGTAGACATACGGTGACATTGAAAAAAGGCAAGAAACCATTTTTTTCCCTTTGCTTTCACGGCAGGGGGAAGGGAGGGCTGAGGACATATACCCTGAACCACCTGCGACAATGTTTTTGACCCTTCAGGCTTTGGGAGCTCAGCCCAGAATTCAAATGGTTTTTGGAGAGTGCGGGAACTGTGGGGTAGCTACAGTCGTCAGTCGCCCCTCCCTCCGTGAGCATCCATTTGATTCTTTGGCTTTCCGGTACGCTTGTTTCAGCTCCTTAAGTTTCACGCAGCACTGTATTGAGTCCCTGTTGTGGCCTCTGTCCATCATGGCCTTGGAGATTTTTTCAAATGTTTTGGCATTTCGTCTATTGGAACGGAGTTCTGATAGAACAGATTCATCTCCCCATCCAGAGATTATATTCAGTATCTCCCGTATGGTCCATACTGGAGCTCTTTTTTGATTCTGCATGGTCACCTGTGCTGATCAGCGCTCCACGCTGGGCAAACAGGAAATAAAGTTCAAAAGTTCGTGGGGCTTTTCCTGTCTACCTGGCCAGTGCATCCGAGTTCAGATGGCTGTCCAGCGCGGCCACACTAACCCTAATTTGAAATGGCAATGTCGATTTCAGCGCGACTCCCCTCGTCGGGGAGGAGTACAGAAATCGATTTTAAGAGCCCTTTATGTCGACAAAAATGGCTTCGTTGTGTGGACGGGTGCAGGGTTAATTCTATTTAAAGCAGCTAAATTCAACATAAACTCGTAGTGTAGACCAGGCCTTAGGAAATGTGTCCTTCAGCTCTGAGAGGAAGGAGCCAATCGACCTTCTGGCTAAGAGGGGTGAAAACATTATCTAGGCTCCCCCACAAGACAACGGCAAAGGAAGGAATGAAAACCTCCCCTTACTGTTGTATCCCCAGGTGGGGTCAGATGGAGGGGCTGTGTTGACAGGGCTCTGCAACCTTGTACAGCCTCTGGGGAAAGCAGGCTTCATTCAAATGTTAAAATAGAGGTTTTTAATTAGTTAAATATGAAAATGATTCATCTAATCAGTAAAGAAGCCTCTGTGTTTGTTACTCTGTTAGTGATATAATTAGCGCAGGAGCCTCTGATCATTACTGCTATATCCAATTCAGTTTTATGCTGGCCTTACATGTTCAGGGTTTTTTTACAGCCCAGATTTGTGTTGGCTGCTCCTAACCCTATTTGAGAAGTTGTAGGGAGCAGCTGGGGGTCTTGGCTTCAGGGCAGGAGACAGCTGAGATTATTGGCTTCTGGTGCACAGTATAGGATTGTGGAATAATTCTCTTCCCTGGGTGTTTCTATTAAAATGATCAGCCATGAAATAGTTAATAATGTTCGATATTTACAGCGTGCTCTTTTGGAATGGGAGTGAACAGCACAATGAGGTGACTGGGGCAGTTCACCCTGCAGGGTTATTGTTTCAAGTTGAGTGTAGACTCAGGCAGATGTGTCTGTATCAGCTACTCTGAAGTTATATTTTCAAGGTTTTTCTCCCAACCATGAGGGCTAGGAACATGAGGTTTTTTTTTAAATTAAAGTTCAGATTCTAGGGGTGCATCTGCAGCAAGGGCTGGGCAAGAGGTGGGGCTCAGGGCCCCCACCATCCTTCCTGTTACAGCGAGTGATCCTGCATTTTGTTAACTGGCCATTTGATTAGGGTGCCTGGGATCGGAGCATCCTCACTGAACGCTTGTAGTTTGGGCACCAGCTTGGCCCAGAATATTTCATTTCCTCTCTGGTGCCTTATCTATTGTTGTTAGTGGCTCCAGGAAGTCACGCTTACGAATGACCTTAATCTCTTTCTTCACAATGAAGATCTGGAGCCACCCCTGCAGCACTCGTCCCTCTGCCAAGGACAGGTGCCAAGGAGAAAGGACAGAGTTGTCTCCCCAACCCCACACAGTCTGCCACTAGAGCTGCCTAGCCACAGAGAAGGGAGTGAGCCCACTGTCTTAATGCATAGTCTTTCCTGAAGGCCTCCCTGAGGCAGTGTCTCTCCTCTCTGTTTCCCTCTCAGGGCTGTGCCTCACAACCAAAACAGAGCCCTTCATGCAGCATTAAATGTTAGGTTTGGTATACAGTAAAGAAAGCTTCTTGGTCTCAGTCTACACTTTGGCAAACATGTTCACATCACATATACTGTTTTGAAACCATGCAATGCTGTTGTTTGCTTGTGTTGGGGCTGCCAATTTTGGTTCGATGTATACGTATCTTGTAGGGGTGTTGTCTGGATACTGATCTCGAAGGCCTAAAGAGTTCAAGGTGTTTAGAAACTCTTTCACTGTCTAACATTAAACAGAGATAGGTAGGTTCAGGGTTATTTTAAACAGAGGCTTTGGTTTTACTTGGTTACTTAGCAAACACTTCAAACATTCATTTAGATTAAAAGTGTATTGATTTAATACAAGAACGAATACAGAATTAAAACAGGTATTTATACTGAAACTCTGGTTGAGTGATTATGCAAAACAAACTTAGTTAAAACTTTTAGTCTTTCTCCTTTTGGAGGCAAAATATTAGTTTCCTATTTTCAGAACAACCTTTCTCTGATGAAAAGGAAAGGGGTTAATTTTACTCAGTCCTGAAGTATAGAGGCAATTTGCTTATCCTGTTCTTAGCAAACAGACACAAGGGGCAGGAGAGAAAAGGTGGGTGAAATATACCCACTGGTTAGTTATGAGTGGCGGTTTTGACTGGCAAATCAACCACAACACCTGCTGCCTGGATCCTGGTTTCAGGGATGTCATCTGATTGGATCTTTTCTATTTAGACAAGTCAGGCTTGGATGAGTGGGACATACCTTTTCATTGAATCGTGAAATCAGCTCAGAGTGAGAGAGAATAGCAGGAAAGAAAGGGGGCAGAAAGTAACACAACAAGGGAAGGGAAAACAATGCAGGATATCTCATGTGCCTTTTGCTGTCCTGGGACTTAGATATCTCCACTGATGGGCTGGGGGTTGGATGCCATGATGTGATTTGCAGTGTGGTTGTAGCCATGTTGGTCTGAGAATGTTAGAGAGACAAGGTGGGTGAGGTAATATCTTCTGTTGGACCAGCCTCTTTCACCAACTGATACAAATTTTCGAGCTTAGACTGAGCTCTTAGCCACCTGATGAAGAGCTCGGTGTAAGGTTGAAAGCTTGTCTCTTTCACCAACAGCAGAGGGTCCAATAAAAGCTTTTACCTCGCCCACCCAGTCTCATGATAATGTGATGACTTTCAGCATTCCCAGGTGAACACAAAGGTCCTTGAACAAGGTCAGGGCTAGCCTTCCTTTTAGGGGGACGAGCTGGGGGGAGATGAGGTGAGGAGAGCTAGGACACATGGGACAGGAGAGGACAAGGAGAGCTAAACTGAACTGATCTTTTTTTTCAAAGTCTCTTTATAAGAAACCCCCAAAAGGGAAAGAGTGGGTGGCATAGTTCATCCCCCCTCATTATGTTGTCCACAGCCATCACACCAATTTTGGTCTATTAACATCTGGTTCCATGGTTTTTGTTTTTACCAAGCATAATTTTAACAATCCTTGGATTACAGTAACATGGCTTTTTTGATGTAGACTAATCCAGCTTCTTTGTCTGGCTCTCTTGCAGTTGTTACAACATTTAACATCGTAAACAACTTCATCTATTTTTCATGGTTATTGCAACATCTTATGCATTTTCACATACTTTTTACAGTTGAGCTCACAATGAGGTACACTTTGTAGGTTCAGTAGACGTTAACTCTGCACCAAAGAAAAAATGCCATCCGAGAGATTAAGCCAGGAAATGGACTGTACTGGTGAGATGCACTGCTTCTAAAAAGAAATGTACCACAACTAACAATATGCATACATTCCTCTAAGATTAACTGATTATACCATCTATTCAACAGAACGATCAGTAATAGTACCGCTGGACAACTTCCAATAATATTACACACAACGATTATGCAGGTAAGAAAAATACCTGTCTTTCTCACATTCTCACCTAGGGCTGGAATACCAGAAGATGATGTTGGTTATCACTGATATGCATTGGCACAGCCGTGTGAGGAGCCCAGCATGAATAGCAGGGCATCCTGCAAGTCCAGATTGAGTTGCATTAGTAGAGATTGTAAAGCAAGCTTGTATCTCACCTGTCCAAATGTTGCCTGACTTTAACCACTATTGTTATTGTTACCACGAGCACCGAGTTTACCAAGTTTTTAAGGAAAAAAGCAAACCCATGGATACACAAATAATTATTCTCCATATGCTGCAGGAGATGTTTTCCACCTATCACCATGTGCACTGGATTAAAGCTTTCCATGCTTTGTCTGTCCATGGTCCAGTATTTCACTCATTGCTCTGCTCAGAAACAAAGAATCAGATCCCCGATGCTTAAAGGTTTTTGTGATTCCCATTGTCACTTCCTTCCCACCCCAGCAGAACTACAACCAAAGGGTCGCAGTAAGATTATGTTTTCTGTTCGGATCCATCCTTTGCTCCTGCTAGCCGGGGGCTGCTATCTGAGCACAAGTGCTGGAAGACACAGGAATCAGCCAGAGGACTGTGATACACTAATACCCAAGCACAGCTCACTGGCGCTAAGTGACACAGTTTGAATTAGAGACAGAACACACAGCACCTCCCCGATCTTACAGAAATGAGGAGCATGGGCAGCTCCATGCAAATTCAGTGACCGACAACGCTCTCCCCTGAGCCAGCAGCCTGCATTTCCTCAGTAAACTGCCCTATTCAGTGTAATAATTACCTTATTGCTGACTGCCTCCTGCGAGCTGTCTGGAATTACAGTCTAGGCTCCAAGCAAGAAAGGAAATTAACTTTCCCAACACAGAATACAGGAAGCACCATTATCTAATTACTAAGTGTCACCTAAATATTATCTGAAGTACTTATGTGGCCCCCCCATTCCCATAGTATCTGAGCGCCTCACAATGCATTTCTCCTTACCCACCCCGGGGAGGCAGGGTAGAGCTATTCTCCCCACTGCTCAGATGGGAAACTGAGGCACAGATGAAGTAACTTTCCCCCGGGCACACCAGGAATCTATGGCAGAGCTGGGCTAGCACTCAACCCACTGGCCCATCCTTCCCCTCAATAGTTAGTGATCATTTCCAGGGTAAACCAGTCCACATGCAGAGAGATGCCAGCACAATGCAGCTGCCACACAGCACTGCTGCCGTCATCAGTGCAACGTTATTGACATGAACTGTGACCGTATAGATCATTGTTGCAACCAGGGTCCTATGGTTGCACCAGGTCTTGTATAGAGGAGGTCAAGTGGAGTGTCTATGGACAGGTTGTAGTTTACTGGTTAGGATTATGCTGTCTGTATGTGTATATCATTTTTGTATTTGAAGTTATGGATATTGGCTATGTACTTGTATCTCAATGTGTTTGATTCTAAGTAGCCCCAGTGAAACATTTGGTCAGCTTCCTGAGAAAGGACTATTCTCAGTAAGTGCCCAATCAAGAAACACTTAACTGACAATGGACTTTGGGAGATGCCAATCCACATCTGAGCTTTCCTGGGAATGTTCAAACTAACATGAAAACAATGGCACTGGCCTGCAAAAAGCTGAATCATTCATGGACATGTGACTTGCCCAGGTGGCTATAAACTCCATCTTGTTGCTGTGATTTTGCACAGGAGAACAAAGGGGGTTCCGCCCACAAGAGAAAGAATATACAAGGCTCTGGAAACCTCTCAATTTTGTCTTCAGTTGGCTCAAGGGATGGCCTCTACACCCTCAAGAGATGCCTGAAAGACACTGGAACAAAGGACAGTAACTACCGGGGTGTGAGTGATTGCTGGACCCAGAGTAGGAAGGAGTCCAGTCTTATTGGGACATCTCTGAGGGTGAGATTCACCTGTATTCAGTTTCCTACTGTATTAGGCTTAGATTTGCATGTTTTGTTTTATTTTGCTTGGTAACTTACTTTGTTCTGTCTGTTATTACTTTGAACCACTTAAATCCTACTTTTTATACTTAATAAAATTACTTTTGTTTATTGATAAACCCAGAGTAAGTGATTAATACCTGGGGGAGCAAACAGCTGTGCCTATCTCTCTATCAGTGTTATAGAGGGCGAACAATTTATGAGTTTACCTTGTATAAGCTTTATACAGATTAAAACGGATTTATTTGGGGTTTGGATCCCACTGGGAGTTGGGTGTCTGGGTTCTAGAGACAGGAGCACTTCTTAAGCTGCTTTCAGTTAAGTCTGCAGCTTTGGGGCACGTGGTTCAGACCCTGGGTCTGTGCTGGAGAAGACTGGCGGGTCTGGCTTGGCAAGGCAGGGTTCTGGAGGCCCAAACTGGCAGAGAATATGAGCTCAGAGGTAGTCTCAGCACATCAGGTGACAGTCCCAATTAATGGCTATTAGCCAGGATGGGTAAGGAATGGTGTCCCTGGCCTCTGTTTGGCAGAGGGTGGAGATGGATGGCAGGAGAGAGATCACTTGATCATTACCTGTTAGGTTCACTCCCTCTGGGACACTTGGCATTGGCCACTGTCAGTAGACAGGATACTGGGTTGGATGGACATTTGGTCTGACCCAGTACGGCCGTTCTGAATTTCTTATGTTCTTATGGGTTTCTGTGACCGAACCCGTCACAATCAGCGCTTAGGGGTGGGGACGGTCACAAGAAAAGCACTAACACGTTCACAGATGGGGAAGCCGAGCTCTTCCCTGCTGATGAGCGTCACTGGAATAATCCTTCACTCTGGATGAAATCCCACTGACCTCAAGGAGAGTTTTGCCATTGACAACAATGGAGGCTTTATTTTTCCATTCTGGTTCTATTCAATCACCATTTGCCGTGAAAATGAGCACGGGTGGAGAGGGGGAGTAAATAGCCAAGTGTGGGCCTTGTTTATTTTGCACATTGAGGGCACCTGACTGATCCTTTCCCTTCCTTTCTGAGTCCTGCCCCTTGCACAGTCTGCTTCATTGCTGGGGCAGGGTCCCAGAAGGGCCAAGCTGGAGCTCGTGCTCAGTCACAGCACGGCTCGGCTGGCCCCCAGTGTTGGCTAGTTCTGCCTGCAGAGTAGAGGGTGTGAAGAACAGAGCTCCAGGACTGAACTGGAATATCAGGGGAAATGACCTAATTCTGCTAGGTCCAGGGGGTTATTTTAAGCAGCCACGTTTTCAGAAGTGGCCAATGATTTTGGGTGCTGCAGTCTGTGGGTGCCCAGCCTGAGACACCCGAAGGCGATTAAAGTTGGATTCCCAAACACGGGCAGCACGCCAAACCAGTGGCCACATCTGGAAATGTTTGGTTATGCTGGGAGCGGTCGTGACTGCTGCAGTGTAGCATGTTCACCGGTGTTGGAAAAGCAACTCTGTACTTCAGCTGCAGCAGCTCTGACCAATATCACCAAAACCCTATGCGAGCCCAGAACCTGTGTGTGCAACATCCTCTGAAACGCTAGATAAACGCCTTGTAGAAACTGTGGGCCAGATGTCTGGTGCGGTGCAGTAGGGGAGAGGACATCAGGGCTCAGTTATGGTTCATCCTCTGCCCAGCCCGAGTAAATGCAAGGGACCTGCGCCAAGAATGGCCCTCAAGGGACTGTCCACCAACAGAGGATAACTAGAGAGCACTGCGGTCTGGCCCTACGGCTCCCGGCTTCCCTGCCGTGCAAAGCAGCCTGTGCCACCTCTGAGCTGCAGGGGGGCAAGGTGAGATGGCGAAGGAGATCAGCTCCCTGTGGGGACCTTCTGGCTCCGTGAGAATCCCCCACAAAGAAGATAAAACCGTTCTCACGTTCCATGCCCTGTGTGCCACCTGAATGGCACAAAGAGGACAGACAGGGCAGAGAATCTTGCACTCTGAATCTGTGCTTCAGGTTAGCACAGCTGGCAGGAGCTCTAACTGTGTCTTGTTTAACTTGATGTCTGTATTGCATTGGTTTACATGGCAGCTCTGTTCATACTCTAAGGTAGCTATTTTTGCACAGTGCTTATTTGGGTTTATTGCTGTAGGCACCATCCAGCTGCAGCAGCCTATACAATGGATACAGAGTACTGTACCACAGCAGCCACATCACAACCAGCAACATAAGGAGTGCAGCCCCACTGGCACTTACCTGGGCCCCAGGTCTCTGTGTGTGGTAGCTCAGGGAGAGACACACCACCCCTGGGTTCCTCAGTTGGGAAATTCCATCCAGTTAGGTTCCCCACAGGGCCTACCACAGTACCGTGAAGAAACGAACTGCCAAGCAGTCAGTTCAGCTGGTGACCTTAACTGTCACAGCCGACACCCTGGTCACTGATAGTTACCTCACCCAGGAGGAAAAGCAGACAGCATCTATCTAAACTTGTTACCTCCTTGTGAGGAGAATTCAGACCATCCCTTGGAGCTGTAAAGCGATTTCTGCCTGCTCTGTGGCTCCTTGGATCCTTCAGACAGGACAGACACTGGACCATAGTTCCTGCACCATCTACAAGTGCACCACTGACACGTGCCTGGACCCAGGGGTGACTCTATGTATTTTGTCACCCCAAGCATGGCAGTCAGGTGGCTTTCAGTGGCGCGCCTGCGGGAGGTCCGCCGGTAACGTGGATTCGGCAGCTTGCCTGCGGGAGGTCCGCCGGTCCCGCGCCTTCAGCGTACCCACCGCCGAATTGCTGCCGAAACCACGGGACCGGATTGACAAGGCACCTCCTGTCTCTGAGGCATCTGATCTCTGGGGTAGAGAACCAATCAGAGCTGCACTGGAAGACTCTCACCAAAGTGATGGGTCAGACCTCATGGTCCATAATGGACATCAGAAGCTACTAGAAGTTAAGAATTTTCTCTGAACTGAAACCTACTCCTAGAAGGGAAGATGAATTTGATCCATGGATGGATCAGGCTACCCAAATGCTACAAGAGTGGACTGCGGCAGATGGGGAAATGAGGAAATTAGTGGCTGAAAGTCTTTGTGAGGATGAAGTTTAGCAGGCCCATCAGAAAGCCACTAGAAAGCCCACTACTATAGTAGCTGCCCCCACTGTTTCTAATTCTGCAAGAAATCAAACACTGACCTTGGTCAAATGGATAGAGGAGTTAGAATCCCATCTTGCCGTGCTACCTGTGTTAACACCCTTGGGTAAAGCCATTGCCCTCCGCGTCACTGCAGCCATGGCAAAAAGAATATGGTGATAGATCCGTTCCCCTGAGAAATTCTTCTAGGGGAAGGAGCAAGGACTGTTTTCCTACTAGATCAAGTGAGCCTGTGAGAATTTTGGGGCATACGATAGGATTTTTCTGTTAGCATTGTGGAGAGTATAGCCACACTGCTCAGAGGTGTAAGAATCCTGAAAACTGAAATGCTGTTCTCAGTGGTGGCAGATGACAGAACAAGGAGCAATGGTCTCAAGTTGCAGTGGGGGAGGTCTAGGTTGGCTATTAGGAAACACTATTTCACTAGGAGGGTGGTGAAGCACTGGAATGGGTTCCCTAGGAAGGTGGTGAAATCTCCATCCTTAGAGGTTTTTAAGGTCAGGCTTGACAAAGCCCTGGCTGGGATGATTTAGTTGGGTTTGGTCCTGCTTTGAGCAGGGGGTGGGACTAGATACCTCCTGAGGTCCCTTCCAACCCTGATACTCTATGATTCTATGAATGATGTATTGAAGACAAATGTCAGCGAAACCACAATGGGCCCCAACAGGGAGTGTTCTGGGCCCCAGAAGAGAAATCACTGCAGACAAATTCCAGTATTAGAGACCAATCCACAGAATTCTCCTTTGACTCCAATACCAGATGGACTATGTGGACCCCAAACCAAAACTGAACTGAAGATCGATGTTTGGAAGTGTAAAGCTGTTTTGGACAGTGATTCCCAGGTCACTCTTCTGTTCAAACCATTCCATGATCAGCAATTGAAGAATATAACTATTCGCTGCTGGAACGACTATCAGCATGGGGACTCTGCGACACCAGTTTCCTGTACCTTGAATATGTGAACATAGAATTGGAATTCCCCAAATCTGTTGTGGGAGTGTCCACCAGATTACATACTTTGGCCCTAGTATGCCCAGCAACCGGCTATACTAACCAAGTACCCCAATAATTGGGACGAATGCCAATATGTTTGGAGAACTAGCTAAGGAGTGTTGAGAGATGGTAGGAACCAAACATGCAGAGGCACTTAATGTGCATTTCCTGTTCCTAGATCCCTATCAGAGGAAGGAGAAAGAATAAATTGTGGTGCCAGAACAACCAGTAGGTCGAGTGATAAAAAGTAAAAAGTCTGTACCGACTCTACCAGGAGGTGCAACTTGTTATGTGAACATAAGAACATAAGAAAGGCCGTACCGGGTCAGACCAAAGGTCCATCTAGCCCAGTATCTGTCTACCGACAGTGGCCAATGCCAGGTGCCCCTGAGGGAGTGAACCCAACAGGCAATGATCAAGTGATCTCTCTCCTGCCATCCATCTCCATCCTCTGACGAACAGAGGCTAGGGACACCATTCTTACCCATCCTGGCTAATAGCCATTTATGGACTTAGCCACCATGAATTTATCCAGTCCCCTTTTAAACATTGTTATAGTCCTAGCCTTCACAACCTCCTCAGGCAAGGAGTTCCACAAGTTGACTGTGCGCTGCGTGAAGAAGAACTTCCTTTTATTTGTTTTAAACCTGCTGCCTATTAATTTCATTTGGTGACCCCTAGTTCTTGTATTATGGGAATAAGTAAATAACTTTTCCTTATCCACTTTCTCAACATCACTCATGATTTTATATACCTCTATCATATCCCCCCTTAGTCTTCTCTTTTCCTAGCCTCTTTAATCTTTCCTCGTATGGGACCCTCTCTAAACCCCTAATCATTTTAGTTGCCCTTTTCTGAACCTTTTCTAGTGCTAGAATATCTTTTTTGAGGTGAGGAGACCACATCTGTACACAGTATTCGAGATGTGGGCGTACCATGGATTTATATAAGGGCAATAATATATTCTCAGTCTTATTCTCTATCCCCTTTTTAATGATTCCTAACATCCTGTTTGCTTTTTTGACTGCCTCTGCACACTGCGTGGACATCTTCAGAGAACTATCCACGATAACTCCAAGATCTTTTTCCTGACTCGTTGTAGCTAAATTAGCCCCCATCATGTTGTATGTATAGTTGGGGTTATTTTTTCCAATGTGCATTACTTTACATTTATCCACATTAAATTTCATTTGCCATTTTGTTGCCCAATCACTTAGTTTTGTGAGATCTTTTTGAAGTTCTTCACAATCTGCTTTGGTCTTAACTATCTTGAGTAGTTTAGTATCATCTGCAAACTTTGCCACCTCACTGTTTACCTCTTTCTCCAGATCATTTATGAATAAATTGAATAGGATTGGTCCTAGGACTGACCCTTGGGGAACACCACTAGTTACCCCTCTCCATTCTGAGAATTTACCATTAATTCCTACCCTTTGTTCCCTGTCCTTTAACCAGTTCTCAATCCATGAAAGGACCTTTCCTTTTATCCCATGACAGCTTAATTTACGTAAGAGCCTTTGGTGAGGGACTTTGTCAAAGGCTTTCTGGAAATCTATACACTATGTCCACCGGATCCCCCTTGTCCACATGTTTGTTGACCCCTTCAAAGAACTCTAATAGATTAGTAAGACACGATTTCCCTTTACAGAAACCATGTTGACTATTGCTCAACAGTTTATGTTTTTCTATGTGTCTGACAATTTTATTCTTTACTATTGTTTCAACTAATTTGCCCGGTACCGACGTTAGACTTACCGGTCTGTAATTGCCAGGATCACCCCTAGAGCCCTTTTTAAATATTGGCGTTACATTAGCTAACTTCCAGTCATTGGGTACCGAAGCCGATTTAAAGGACAGGTTACAAACCTTAGTTAATAGTTCCGCAACTTCACATTTGAGTTCTTTCAGAACTCTTGGGTGAATGCCATCTGGTCCCAGTGACTTGTTAATGTTGAGTTTATCAATTAATTCCAAAACCTCCTCTAGTGATACTTCAATCTGTGACAGTTCCTCAGATTTGTCACCTACAAAAGCCAGCTCAGGTTTGGGAATCTCCCTAACACCCTCAGCCATGAAGACTGAAGCAAAGAATCCATTTAGTTTCTCCGCAATGACTTTATCATCTTTAAGCGCTCCTTTTGAATTTTGATCATCAAGGGGCCCCACTGGTTGTTTAGCAGGCTTCCTGCTTCTGATGTACTTAAAAAACATTTTGTTATTACCTTTGGAGTTTTTGGCTAGCCGTTCTTCAAACTCCTCTTTGGCTTTTCTTATTACACTCTTGCACTTAAGTTGGCAGTGTTTGTGCTCCTTTCTATTTGCCTCACTAGGATTTGACTTCCACTTTTTAAAGGAAGTCTTTTTATCTCTCACTGCTTCTTTTACATGGTTGTTAAGCCACGGTGGCTCTTTTTTAGTTCTTTTACTGTTTTTCTTAATTTGGGGTATACATTGAAGTTGGGCCTCTATTATGGTGTCTTTAAAAAGGGCCCACGCAACTTGCAGGGATTTCACTTTAGTCACTGTACCTTTTAACTTTTGTCTAACTAACCCCCTCATTTTTGTATAGTTCCCCCTTTTGAAATTAAAGGCCACAGTGTTGGGCAGTTGAGATGTTCTTCCCACCACAGGGATGTTGAATGCTATTGTATTATGGTCACTATTTCCAAGCGGTCCTGCTATAGTTACCTCTTGGACCAGCTCCTGCGCTCCACTCAGGATTAAATCTAGAGTCGCCTCTCCCCTTGTGGGTTCCCGTACCAGCTGCTCCATGAAGCAGTCATTTAAAGTATCGAGAAATTTTATCTCTGCATTTCATCCTGAAGTGAAATGTTCCCAGTCAATATGGGGATAATTGAAATCCCCCACTATTATTGGGTTCTTAATTTTGATAGCCTCTCTAATTTCCCTTAGCATTTCATCATCACTATTACTGTCCTGGTCAGGTGGTCGATAATAGATCCCTACTGTTATATTTTTACTAGAGCATGAAATTTCTATCCATAGAGACTCTATGGAACCTGTGGATTCGCTTAAGATTTTTACTTCATTTGAATCTACACTTTCTTTAACATATAGTGCCACTCCTCCCCCTGCACGGCCTGTTCTGTCCTTCCGTTATATTTTGTACCCCGGAATGATTGTGTCCCATTGATTGCTCTCAGTCCACCAGGTTTCTGTGATGCCTATTATATCAATATCCTCCTTTATCACAAGGCACTCTAGTTCACCCATCTTATTATTTAGACTTCTGGCATTTGTGTACAAGCACTTTAAAAACTTGTCCCTGTTTATTAGCCTGCCTTTTTCTGATGTGCTAGATTCTTTTTTATGCGACTGTTTATCATCTGATCCGGCCCTTACATTATACTTCTCATTCCTCTGCTCCTGACTATAACCTGGAGATTCTCTATCATCAGACTCTCCCCTAAGAGAAGTCTGTGTCCGATCCACACGCTCCTCTGCAGCAGTCGGCTTTCCCCCATCTCCTAGTTTAAAAACTGCTCTACAACCTTTTTAATGTTTAGTGCCAGCAGTCTGGTTCCACTTTGGTTTAGGTGGAGCCCATCTCTCCTGTATAGGCTCCTCCCATCCCAGAAGTTTCCCCAGTTCCTAATGAACGTGAACCCCTCCTCTCTACACCATCGTCTCATCCACGCATTGAGACTCTGAAGCTCTGCCTGCCTACCTGGCCCTGCGTGTGGAACTGGGAGCATTTCTGAAAATGCCACCATAGAGGTCCTGGATTTCAGTCTCTTCCCTAGCAGCCTAAATTTGGCTTCCAGGACATCTCTCCTACCCTTCCCTATGTCATTGGTACCTACATGTACCACGACCACCGGCTGTGGAAGGACAATTAGAGGTATCCAACCAAGCCGAGAACCAGATAGTGACTATTGAAGTCCCGGCTGGGGACACCTTAATCCATGGTTTGATGGCACATTGTGGAGTGACACATCTGTCCACCAAGACTGGGAAGACAGTCACAGTACCCATGACAAATGAATCTGCCCACCCAGTCACTGTGCATCCTGGAACTCTATTGCCCATGTTTATGTGCGGAGACAGTTAGTGGCTCCTACCGGAATAACAATGCCAATGTGATACTTGATACATCTCACCTGAACTTTTGGGATTCCCCAGTTCTGCATGTCTGGAAAGAACTATTAAAAAAGAAACTTGCTCAGAGAACTAGCGTATTCTCCCAGAGTGAGTAAAGCACATCCCAAACCTCCCGAGTTTGTGCCCTTGAAGATGGCAGGGGAGTTACAATAGGTTTGTAGTTCACACTCATCACCACAATATCTGAGCATAACGCATTAAGGAATGTGACTAGGATCATCAGTCAGCCCCCCAGAAATCATGAAATTGGCTTTAAAATGATGAGATTTAAAAAAACAAACCATTAATGTAGGGTTCTTTCCATTTATTTGTCTTCTGATTTCTAAGCTGTGGGAGGCACATTTTCAAGCTTCCCCCCCTCCCAATCATGAGGGCAGGAAACGTGCTTTTTTTTTTTTTTTTTTTTTAATCTAAGCAAAACAAGGCCCTTATACGCTACTTGATGGTAATTCTCCTCATGTCTGTCTGTAGGTATGCAACATGATAACTTTTGAACGCCATACCCAATCAATTCCACAGTTTCAGGGAATGTTCTAGACATCAATAGGCAGAACTCTATGGATTTTACTGAAGAGTTAGACAATCAGAGGAGGGAAATGGAGGACACAGAGTCCCTGGCATCTGACCAAGGCTATGGCTTGTCTACATTACCCGCTGGATCGACGGGCAGTGATTGATCCAGCGGGGGTCATTTTAGTGACTCTAATCTAGACGCGCTAAATCAACCCCCGAGCGCTCTCCCATTGACTCTGGTACTCCACCGGAGTGAGAGGCGCAGGTGGAGTCAACGGGGGAGCGGCAGCAGTTGACTCACTGCAGTGAAGACACTGCGGTGAGTAGATCTAAGTTACGTCGACTTCAGCTACGTTATTCACGTAGCTGAAGTTGAGTAACTTAGATCGATCTCCACCCCCCCCCAGTGTAGACCAGACCCTAGAGAGTTTACAGCTGTGCACCTGCACCAGTGCAGCTGTGCCACTGGAAGCTCTCTAATGTAGCCACTCTAAGTCGATGGGAGAGAGCTCTCCCGGTAGCTTAACTACTCCAGCCCCGGCGAGCGGTGGTAGCTGTGTCGGCAGGAGAAGCTCTCCCACCAACATAGCACTGTCCACACTGGCACTTATGTCAGTGTAACTTATGTCGCTCAGAGGGGTGGTTTATTCACCCCACTGAGTGACATAAGTTATGCCGACAGAAGCGGTAGTGTAGACGTAGCTTAACAAACTCAGCAGTTTCAACCAGGTCTGTAATTGTCTACGGATCTAAAAACGGGCTGATGGCAGCCATTTACACCTTCCAGCAGAACCCCATCCCCCTGCACACACACATCTCAGCTGTGCCCATCAGCCCAACTGAGTTTAATATATTGACACCCTGAACAATTTCTCCCCCAACCAGAAAGAAAAGAACTAATGGTGATGAGGGCGCACGGATCCCCTGGTATAAGCAGTGGGGTGGAGGTTGCAGGGAGTCCCTGAAATAGAAGGGGATGGAAGGGTGGCACACAGGGAGCTTGTGAGTGGAATGGAGGGATGCAAGGAGTCCCTGGTGTGTGCAATGAGTTCGGCTGTGGAGTACTCGAGCCCCTAGTCAGTGAAAGCTGAGCTTCTCACCATCAGAAACCAGCATTTTAAGTATAACCCTTCTGCCAGGTGGAGGCAGCAGCAACAAGGCCCTCCTTACATAAGAAAAACACTAACTATAACTAATTCATTAGAGTTGGCAACACCATATGCAGATTCTGTTTCCTCCGCCTGCTTAGTAGAAATAACTTGTTCATCCCTGATCTTAACATGAGTTCAAGGAGACACTAAATGTGTTTTACATGGGGAATGCAGACAGGAAGCTGGGGAAATAACCTGGGGTGAACCAGACTAAACGCCATCAGAGAACCTTACAGGGGAATCCTGGGCAAACGCTGGGAAGGACACAGAACAGGACCTCTCTCTAAAAAGTAGGCTGTAGTTGTCGGGCTCAGTCATGTCACTTACACAGCAAGGAAGAATAAGTCTACTGCAGAAATCTCTGGTCTGTGTGATTCAGGAGGTAGGATTGGATGATCATAGAGGCACCTTCTGGCCTTGAACTCCCTCTCACACACACACACACACACTCTCACCAGTGAGTGGTTGGAATGCACACACACACGCGCACACACACACACACCAGTGAGTGGTTGGAATGGGTAGAATGCATCTGTTTGAATTTCCTTTTACAGTTCCTGCTGCTTCCTGGTATTGACCATTTATCTAGCTATGACCCTGTGCTGATACCTCCCCTCTCTTCTGCATCTAGCAGTGAACATCGAGGATTTTCCAAAGGGACCAGTGTTTTTGTATGCTCAACACTTTCTAAAAATCAGGCCCCTTTTAAGGCATCTCAAGCTGGACCCCAAAGTCACTTTAAAAATCAGGGCCTCTATACGTTTGTTTCCACACCCAGGAATAGTCATGTGTTTGTCAAGAGGTGAGGGCTGTCCCCAGGGAAATGGGGTAGGGGATGGGTTGCTGATGGAATCAAAGAGACAAGTTAAAGTGGCTCCATGTGAGCCCCACCAACGTGAACACCAAAAAAAAAAAAAGGAACCAAGTGTTCCCCAAACACTAGTGACCAGGACCTTACACACGTTAAATCCAGGAAGCAGAAGGTGATCAGGCCCTCTTGAGACATGCTCCCCATATTGGGGGGAGGGATAGCTCAGTGGTTTGAGCATTGGCCTGCTAAACCCAGGGTTGTGAGTTCAGTCCTTGAGGGGGCCATCTGGGGATTGGTCCTGCTTTGAGCAGGGGGTGGGACTAGATGATCTCCTGAGGTCCCTTCCAACCCTCATAATCTATGATTCTATGTCCCTGCCTGTTACCAGTGTGCAGCTGGCACTTATTACTAATAATCTGTATTACAGAAGCAGCCAAGATCAGGCCCCATTGTGCCCGGCACTGCATATGCACCTAGTGGGAGACAGTCCCTGCCCCAAACAAGTCTGCAGGCCCAACAGAAGAGACAAAGAGTGGGAAGGAAAAAGGAGGCCTAGTGAGTTGCCCAAGGTCACACAGGAAGTCTGTGGCACAGGCAAGAGTAGGACTCAGGCTTCCTAGCCCCTGGACAATGCTGCCTTTTACCCCATGCTGTATGGCTTTCTAGCCTAAGCTAATGGAGTTGGCATGCACACCTGCCTTTGCCAAGCACACGGTGCCCAACTCCAGTGCCTTATAAAAAACAAAGCACCACAATGGCTTTACAAGCATCTGGGCCAATAAAAAGATATTACCTCATCCACCTTGACTCTTTACAAGCCCAGACATTGATTCACACTGGAAAAAACCCAGGGTGCCGGCGTTTTCGAATACCCGGGCTCCCCGATGCTTAGTACAGAAATACAACATACAGTTTAGAAGACTGTCAAAATATGCAACTCTCCAGCATCTCCACTGTGAGCAGAACCATTCAGTGCGTGAGTGCACAAGACATCCTGCAGCGAGCACACTTCCTCCCTCGGTAGCATGGCCCTTGCCACTGGCCCCCTGCTCCTTGAACATGCCATCTCTTCTCTCCCCGATCACTCCATTAGAGCTACATTGGCCCTGCAAAGTCCCTAATTGAGATGTTCTCGTTAGGCCATACGTTAGAGAAAGGGGGGTGGGGGAAGTAGCAGACCATCCCAGAAGGAAAATTATGCACCTAAAACTGTGGCTAGCCAGTGCATTCATTGGGTTGGAGGTCAGGAAATGTTATAGCTGCGTTTCAAACTTACTTTGGATACAGTGGCCATCCTGGTCCATATCAATATGTGTGCAATGCCATCTGCAGCACTCTCCCAGAATCCACTCTCCAGCTATTTCAATCAGCCCGAAATCTTGCAGGATGTCGCATTTTTATTCCCATTCCTCTCACCGGCTTCCTAGCCATCTGCTGCCACTTGAAACTTTCCACTCTTACATATCATGCTGGCACCAGAATCACTCCAGTTCCTGCCTTCCTGCATCACTTCCAACCTTCGTGCTCCGTTCATTCATCCACTCACGGTCTCCTTACTGTGAGTCACTTTGCCACCGCCATTGCTAAATGGTGCAGTCCCTCTCTTCTAGCTCCACTTCTTTGGAGTTCTCTTTCCTTTCTCTCCTGAATCGGATCATCCTAAAGCTCTTCTCAAAACCTCTCTCTCTTAATGCTACTGCTTCCCATGAGCACATTCTTCTTCCTCTTCACGTGAGCCTGGTGTCCTGCTCTCCCTCCCACTTGTTGACTTCTCTTTTGTTGTTGGGTATTGTTGGTCACTGCTTGATTGCTGTGTCTCGGCTAGTTTATTCCAAAGCTTTGGATAGTATAATCCAAGAGCCTGGCCACGTTGCTTCCTGAATCCATCTTTTGTGTGCTGCCCCCAGACTCTGAGGGGCACGTTAGGCTTGTGGTGGTGCACTGAACCCCTCCAAGGCACAGCATTTAGTAGACCTGTTTTTTTAAGGATTTCTATTTATGTGTCTAACCAGTTCAGAAAAGAGCTTCAGGAATGATTCCAGGTCTGGAAAACCTGCTTTACAGTGAGAAACTAGGAAGCTCAATCAATTGAGCGTCACAAAACAAGGTCAAGAGGTGACTTGATCGCCGTCTACCAGCACTTACACGGGGAGAAGATTTCTGAGAGAAGAAGGCTCCTTAATCTTGCAGACAGAGGCAGAACAAGAGCCAGTGACTGGCAATAAAAGTCAGGAAAGTTCAAACAGGAAATAAGATGCAAGGGGTTTTTTTCAAGTAAGGATAATTAGTCATTGGAACAAATTGCCGGGGGGATGTGGTAAATTGGATAAGCTATGCTATAGTACAGCCATAAGTTACTGAGCAAGATGCAGGAATAATTGGGTGAAATTCTATGGCCTCTGTTATGCAAAAGGTCAGACTACTAGATGAACATAATGGCTCCTTCTGACCTTAAAATCTATGAATCTCTTCAACTGCAACTTCAGACACAGTAGCATTGAGGCCAGATTTGTAGAAACGGGTGAATGTAGAAATTTGCATGCACAATGACAGACTGCACAAAATCATTGGAATAAATATGTAAATGGCTTGTAAGACAGGTAAGCTGCAGTGTAATTGCACCTGCAGTTGAGGGAATTGTGCACACAAATCTGTGTAGATGTAGGTCAGATGTAATGTGGTATCCTCTGTGTGTGGCCATGTTAAGAGGCAGTCCTGTTCTCTTCTCCAAGAATAAAGAAGCTCCTGTTAACACTGGTACTTACCTGGTAATATGTTCGGCTTCCTCTTAGCTTCAGCAGCTCCCACGCCCTCTTTTTAAGAGCGTTGAGTAGTTTGTTTGTTTTTACAGGGCATTTGACATCTTGGAGGTCATAATGTCCCTGCTCCCTGTTTGTATTGACTCCTTGTTGGAAAGGCACTCCCTGCAGCATCTGTGTCCACACACTTTCTTAACTGCACTCTTAGACATTGGGTCAAGCCTGTGAGACTGAGTAGTTTCCAACACTCAAAATCTATCGTATCGGAGCAGCCAGAGGGAGAAACATCCCAGGCGTTCTCAAACTGGGGGTTGGGACCCCTCAGGGGGTCACAAGGTTATTACATGGGGGGTCAAACCCCCCAAACCCCACTTTGAATCCAGCATTTATAATGGTGTTAATATATTAAAAAGTGTTTTTAATTGATAAGGGGGATCGCACTCAGAGGCTTGCTTTGTGAAAGGGGTCACCAGTACAAAAGTTTGAGAACCCCTGCCTTATTCCTACCAGATCTTCCAGTTCCTCCCTGTGCAGGTACAATATGGAAACCACAGAGAAGATGCATTTGATTATTAAACTAAGATGGACACCACAGAACTAACGGCAAAATGAAATCATTGCAAAACAGTGGTAGAATACAAACAAACCAAACGCAAAGCAAGATAACATTCTGAAATAGTGCAAACAAATCCACGCTGCCATTCCAAAACAGCCAGGTAAAAGTCAGTCATTGGCAAGTGGAACATGCTCCTGATCGGCAGGACTTCAGCACAGGGAGGGTTAACATTATTACTGAATTGGGAATGTGCACACTCCTGCCACACACGAATCAATCTAATCAGAGAAGGAAGCACAAGGCCCAAGCTGGTTTTCCTAATGCACTGGGGGTTAGGGGCGAGATTATCTTCTCATCCCACTGAAATTAGATCAGGCCGAAAACCAAAAACTTCTCTGTGAGGGTTGTTTTGTTTGTTTTTTTTTTACACAATTGAGAACTTCAGAGTCAGTGAAGGAGAAGTGACAGCAAACTCCTGGTGCTCTCACTGGAGGCAGCTCTTCGGACACTCACAGCTTTGCATTGGCAAAGGACCGAGGAGGGAAAGGAGCAGCACTAGCATCGGGGAAGCATACAAAGAAATGATACAAAGTCTCAGTTCCATTCCGGTCACTTGCCCTTCTAGTTTCCGTGCGGCTATCACATGAGATGTCTTAGTCCAAACTCCTCTCCGAGGACAGCTCTGCATCTCTCCAGCCCAGTGGATCCAGACTGAAGCTAAGTTACAGACAAGCTTGGGGTTTGTTTGTTTTTTAATTTATTCTTTCGGTTCAAATATGTTTTAATGTAAAAAATATCCAAAGACCCAAACTTTACTTCCTAGGATTAGCTCAGGCTCCCCCCACAAGCCCCGACAGCAGCTACAGCCTGTGCCCAGACAAGCGATCTGTGTATCGTGATCTACTTACCATGTTTCTAAACTCCTTTATCCTCGCCCTCTCACTTCCAAACGCAGCGTTTTTTCTCTCTTTCTTCCATGCTTCCCCCCCACACAAGCTTTTACTCTCTTCTTATAAATACGCATAAACCACTGAACCACTTTGAGCGTGGAGCTGTAATCCAAGCCCTTGCCCGCCCCACTCTGCATTTCCAACTAATCTAACTCATGACACAGCCCTGGGGCTGGACTGGGGGACCCTGAAGGCTGCTGTGACAGCCAACAGCCTGCGCTTTGTAATAGATGTAGTGACAAGTGCAGTAAACACTGGCTTCCATGTGCAGTGCAGCCACAGAGACACTACAAGCCCAGCAATACACAGGTACCATAAGGCAGAGTCAACAAAAGGCACAGGCCTGTTATTCCAGAGAAGCCCCGTATAACTGATTTATACTTTCACTTAGCGGTTTCTTTGGAATATGTCTGACCTTACTTAGGAGACTTTCCCTTAATGCAAACACTGTCATTCAGAACTGAGGAAACGTCCTGCTCTCTTTTTCCAGAAATAACATCTAAAGGAAACACGACATGCGGGGAGCATGCCAATGTCCCCTGAAAAGAGGCCTCAACCTATGCGAGATTTTCAACAAATTTCACTTTCCGTTTCTGGAATGTAAAGAAAAGCAGAATGTTTTCACCCAGAAGAGACCCCAAAGGATTTGGGGGGAGGGGGACTGCCAGGGATTTCCAATAAATGAGTAACAGGTCAAGTGAAACCATGGGAAATAACAATGGAGACTACAGAAATGCACAGGAATAGTTTGCTTAACAACGTCTAGAAAGGAAATAGAAAAGTGATGACGATGTCATCCAATGGCACCAAATCACATCAATATCAAGCTGGGTATAAAGACCTTTTTTCCCCAAGGGAGGAAGTAATTTAGCATGGCAAATTCCTCCGCCCCTTCTTTAATTGTTTAAAATGGCCAGTGGCCAGAGCAGTGAGGAAGGTCACTGAACAGCCCGGCAGTGGCCTACAGAAAAGACAATGGAAAAGCCAGTGGGGGTAGAAGGTGGGTGGAAATGCAGGTGCCTCAGTGCTTTCAGTGATCCATCAACACACATGGATCCGATATAATGGTGGAGGAAAACACAGAGCCATAGGACATGAGGACACAAAGCCTGATACTGAGAATCACTGCAAAAAACCATGTTGCGTGGAAAGACAACAACATCCGGTGCAGCTCAGTGGTGGCGCAGGGTTTGGCGGCTGTGTTGAATGTACTGCTGGAATGTTCGTGGACCACATGAAGGAGAGCAAGTGAGCCCCTTTCTCTTTCACTAGGACAATAGATTCAGTAACATGAGGCAGAAGACCACGGGGACAAAGGAACCAGAAGCCAGCCATCTTCGATGGTAGAATAGAAACTATCATCAGTATCTTCCGCCACCACCTCAGACTCAACAGGTCACGGTGTGTGCGGGCAGCCTTGTTTGGGTGTTGTCCACAATTCAAAGGAAACTGGGGTGCTGTGGAGCCAGGCTGCCGCCACATACTGCCACAGCAATTGGCAAAGGCAACACAGACACTAACTCAGCAGAGAAGGGGGTGGGAGGCAGGACTACACCAGAGCCAGGAAAGAATAGAGTGACGCTGTAAGCAACAGGAATCGCTACAAACAGCCCTCCTTCCCCTTCAGAAAGAAACCTTCCTAGGGTATCAGAGCAATGATGGCTAGAGGAATTGATGCCAAGGACTGGAGAGGAGCGAGGGGTTTCTCTTACACTCCTGAAACGGGGTTGCACGTTTGTGACTTCCCTGAACTATAGAATGGCACAGCTGGCAAGTCGTTCAAGCACTCACTAGGCAGTTACCAGATTAGCAGTTAAACTAACTTGGTTTCAAAATCTTCTCCCTTTGATGGAATATTGAGACCATGCCTATGTCTGGGGGACTGGTAATCAAACTGGTGCCTCTGTCTCACTTTTAGTGGGCGTATTCTGCGTGGTCAGCACTGGATCCTAGAGAAAAGTCTGAAGGACTCACCTTGGATGTGTGACTATTAAGGGTAAGAGTGCAAGTAGCCTGTTAAGGAGTGGTGCCCAACCGTTTCTCTGCCGCGGCACATCTTGATACCTTTAATTCTTTTGAAGCACACCACCATATTGTCTCCAAATGAACTCATGAATATTCATGAGCCAATCCAGAGCAAGGCTAGTAGGGTTACAGTCAAAACAACCAGGGCAGCTAACATTAGATCACGATCTGGCTATTGTGTCAACATTAACATTTTCAACAGTAGAAACTAACATTAAAGCTAAACATAAGAACTCTGGATGAAAGTGTGCTCAGTGGAGAAAGTGACATGCACCTGAGAATACTATTTTGGGATGAAAAGCAATTAATAATTTATTGTTTCTTCTCATTCTCCACTGTTTTTAAAGGCAATGTAATTAAGTCCCACTCAGTTCTGCCAGCCTCAAGAGATCAAAAAATAAACAAGTCAGACCCCCAGCAAATCAGGAGATTGGCCCCCCAAACATGTGGTTATTTGCAAAGAGATTATATTGTTTTTTCAGTCAGTCTAACGATTGGCGAACTGCCCCATCCATCCTCAGAGGGAGAGCAAGAGAGCAATAGTGCTGCCCATGCTCCCATATGTACTGGGTACGAGGGTTTTGGCCCCTGCTGCAGGAGTTCTGACCCCCACATCTGCCCATCCCCTGCCTGGCAATGAACTCTGCCTCCCAACTTCCAAATCAATCCTGTGCCCCAAGGCTCCAAATCATAGAATATCAGGGTTGGAAGGGACCTCAGGAGGTCATCTAGTCCAACCCCCTGCTCAAAGCAGGACCAATCCCAACTAAATCATCCCAGCCAGGGCTTTGTCAAGCCTGACCTTAAAAACCTCCAAAGAAGGAGATCCCACCACCTCCCTAGGTAACCCATTCCAGTACTTCACCACCCTCCTAGTGAAATAGTGTTTCCTAATATCCAACCTAGACCTCCCACACTGCAACTTGAGATCATTGTTCCTTGTTCTGTCATCTACCACCACTGAGAACAGCCGAGCTCCATCCTCTTTGGAACCCCCCTTCAGGTAGTTGAAAGCAGCTATCAAATCCCCCCTCGTTCTTCTCCTCTGCAGACTAAATAATCCCAGTTTCCTCAGCCTCTCTTCATAAATCATGTGCTCCAGCCCCCTGATCATTTTTGTTGCCCTCCGCTGGACTCTTTCCAATTTTTCCACATCCTTCTTGTAGTGTGGGGCCCAAAACTGGACACAGTACTCCAGATGAGGCCTCACCAATGTCGAATAGAGGGGAATGATCACGTCCCTCGATCTGCTGGCAATGCCCCTACTTATACAGCCCAATATGCCGTTAGCCTTCTTGGCAACAAGGGCACACTGCTGACTCATATCCAGCTTCTCGTCCACTGTAACCCCTAGGTCCTTTTCTCCAGAACGGCTGCCTAGGCACTCCAGCTGCCCCAAGTTCTGTCCTCACCCTCCACCAGTCCAGCCCCACCTCACCCCAGTTCTGCCTCCCTAGCTCCCCCAGCCCCCACCTCACACCAGTTCTGATCAAACCCGCACCAGGGACCACCAGTTCTGCCCCCCCAGGATCCTCCCCCTGCAGCCCCACCCCTCAGTTCAGCCCCTGCCTCACCTCTGCTTCTCCTGAGGTTCTTCCCAATCCCAACCCTGGGGGGCCGCAGTGGGGTCCCCGCTCCCCTTCCAGGCGGGGGGGGGTGACTCCAGGGCTCTTCCCCCTGCTTCCAGCCAGCAGCCGCAGGAGGGAGGGGGAGGGGCAGAGGAGCTGGCCTGTTGGGGGGGAGGAGAGGGAGATTGAGCTCTGATTGGTTGCTCTGCCCCCGGAGGAGGCGGTGCAGTGAGGCAGCCAGCCAATCAGAAGGCGGCTTTCCCTGCCTTCCCTCCCCCTCCCCTGCCTCCACTCAGCAGGATTCCAGTTTGCTATCTTACCCTGGCTTTGGGGCATGGCTGTGACACATGCACAACATCTGAAAGGGGCCTCGGCCCGCACGCCCTCCAGCGCCGACGCTCCTTACCACACACGGAAGGGCTTTTCGTTCTCACGTGTCGCTTTTCACAAAATGCAGCGGCACCCCAGTTGGGAAGCACTGCGTTAGGGGACAGCTGCACAGCAGTTTGGAGGGAATGGGAGCGAGCCTCCCAGCCCAGGTCAACAGATTCGGGCTAGCAGGGCCCACACCAGGTCTCTAAAAAGAGCTGTATAAAGAGAGCTTTCAAATTGCGACTTGGGCTGGAGCTTGGGCTCTGCCTGCATGAGCTTCTGAATGCTCCAAAATCTCTGGTACCCGGTACACACTCTGGCCTTACAATGTGTTTTGGGTTGTAGTTTGATTTAGAAGTCCTGGGGTTTGGATGCTACTGGAGCTCATGATTTGATTACGTACATAGTTTGGCCAGTTTCATCAGGTTTGCTGCTGGTATTGGGGAAGGCTGATGTTCTCTGCAAAACCCCAGTGAAGCTTTTCTTAAGCCGAGAATTGTATCAACAGGGAAAGATGGCACACACCTTCCTGGAGAACAGCCAGCATGCACCAAGGCACAACACCCTTCTTATGGCTCTGACACTCTTGTTTTGGAAGCAGCCTTGTTTAGAGCAGGTTTTATTCCGGCCTGTGACAGGTAGGTGGTTAATATAATTATTTTTAAAGGGACAGCAAATGCCCTCTCCAAGAGGGCCTCTGCAGGATGTCATCTGTTCAACAGGGCAGTATAAAGATTGAAAGGTTCTGGCTTGTGTTATACAGGAAGTGAAATTAGATTATCACAATGGTCCCTTCTGGCCTTATAATCTATGAATCTCTCTCCACAGATCATTAGACTGGTATCTGTCCAGTATGGACACTATCCAGCTATCTTCAGCTGCGTCTGTATATTCTCTGCTGCATGTATATGGGGCAGCTTTTCCTTTTCAATCAGAAAAATATTCATAAAGGGAAGGTGGTGGCAGCGGAGGCAGCAACTGCTCTGGCAGATTTCCATACACATTCCTCTAGGATTTAGAACATCGACTTTAATTACAGGTATGGCGGGTGAAGTTTAGGCGTAGGCCAACGTGCAGGCAGTGAAATGGAATAGCTGTCCGTTAACATTAGCAACAAGGAGAATAGCAAGGTTAGGGTTAGTGATACTTATCTGTGTCCACCCAAAAACAAATACAGGATGGGAACAAGAAGGGGTATCCAGGATGTGTGGATTTTTTTATATCTATATTTGGGCAGAAAAGTGGGCCCTCTCCAGGGGGTTATACATTTGTAGCTTTTTAAGGCCCGGGGGCACCTATATGATCATCTAGCTTGACCTCCTGGATCCACAGGCTGTAGAATTCCACTAAGTAATTCCTGCATCAATCCTGTAACTTTTGATTCAGTTACAGCAGATCTTTTAGAAAGACCAGCCCCTCCCAACTTAAAGATTTCAAGTGACTAAGACTCCACCACAGCCCCTAGGTAACTTGGTCTAATGGTTAATTACCCTCACTGATAAAAATGTGTACCACGTTTGTAGTCTGAATTTTTCCAGCTTCAGCTTCCAGCCATTGTTTGACTAAATTAAAGAGCCATCTCCTATCAGAAATTTTATACCCATTTAAGTACTTATAGACAGTGATCAAGTCACCTCTTAACCTTATATTTGATTAGTTAAATCAATTGAGTTTCTTAAGTCTCTCACTGTAAGGTAGGTTTTCTAGCCCTCATATCATTCTTATAGCTCTTTTCAGAACCTTTTCCAATATTTCAACATCAGCTATAACTAAACAGTGTATTCCAGATATAGTCTCAAAAATGTCCTCTACAGAGGTAATGCCACCTTCCCTACACCTAACTGATGCCACAAGACTACAGAATATAGTTGGGGATTCAACTGAAAGAAATGTTGATTGATCAAGGGTGATGAGGCAAATCCAATTGATAAACACAAACACAGGTGCAGCAGCAGTGATTCACAGCTTCTATTGTGTTGGTGCCACATTTAAGCGAGAGCAAGATCTGGGGAGCTCCTTACTGGCTTGAAATGAAATTTCATAGATCAGAAGCCTGCCTGAGGTACTTGAGTACAATCTACCATCCTGCCTGAAGGTGAGTGAAGGCCAAAGATGTGTGACAAAGATATCGTTTGGGAGAAATGGACAAGGAATTCATCAGCCAGTGATTTGAGCAATCAGAGGGCTGCACTTTTCAAAAGGTTCTTACCTTTTTTCTTTTTGCCACATCATAACTTTAAAAGTTTGGCCCATAAATTTTAAATATGGCCTATTCTGTTGACCTCAATATGGCCTTTCACTATTTTTGCAAAGGTTGTGTGTTCATTTTGGAATTATTTGATGTGACTTTGTTTTTTAGGACCTATCAGAACTCCGCAAAGTTTACAGATTGTACACAAAGGCGTAATGGAGACCTAGGATTGAAATTTAAAAAATTAAGTCTCTAAGGGGAAAATTTCCAAAAGAAGCTAAAGTCAGCAGCCTAAATCCCGTTTTCAAAAGGGATGTCGGCACTTTTGAAAAATGGCACTTAAGCTAGGTCTACAGTAGGAAATTAGCTTGGTATAACTACGTTGCTCAGGGATGTAAGAAATCCACCCCCCGAGTGATGCAGTTAAACACTACTAGATAGAGACCCATCAGTACTTCATTCTCCGAAACATGTCACAGGCTATGACCGTCACTATTTCAGAGAGAAGACTCAGATTCCAAGGCCAGAAGGGACCACTGTGATTATCTAGTCTGACCAGTATAACACAGGTCAGAGAACATCCCCAAAATAATTCCTAGACAGGAGCTTTTAGAAAAACATCAAATCTTCATTTGAAATTCGCCAGTGATAGAGAGTCCAGCACAATCCTTGGAAAATTGGTCCAGTGGTTAATTACCCTCACTGTCAAAAGTGTACGCTTCATTTTCAGTCTGAATTTGTCTTGCTTCAGCAACTGGATCATGTTATACCTTTCTCTGCTAGATTATATATTTGTTCTACATATAGAAATTTATAGACTGTAATCAAGTCACCGCTTAACCTTCTCTTTGTTAAACTAAAGAGATTGAGCTCTTTGAGTCCATCACTATAAGGCAGGTTTTCTATTCCGTTAATCTTTCTCGTGGCTCTTCAATCTATCAACATCCTTCTTGAATTGTGAATTGATGGAGAAGGAATATTGCCTAAAACACACAGTATTGCATTTCCATTGGTAACAGTTTGGAAAAATACACTGCTAGCTAGGACATTTATGGCACACTTAAGGTAGCTGTTTAAGACACATTGTAAACTCATTATAAACATCTTGCTGCTTTGCCTGGCCGGTGTACAGGGTGAGAAGGTAAAAGGAACCCATCAGGTTGTTTGGGGATCTGTAATTCTGCATTTCAATACTTTCAAATCTGTGATGGTATTATATTTAAGGTAGAATTTCCTTGTTTTCTACCTTTTTAAACTGCAGTGTTTTGATAAGATTTTCCTTTCTGAAACCATGGCTACAAATTTATAAACTTAATTTGGTCTTAACTACATTTTTGTCAAGTCAACACTAATTTCATCAGCAAGTGGGTCTTTGCAACAATCACATCCTTTGCTGATGATACAGTAAACTGCCCCCTTGTAATAAACAGGCATATTCTATTTGCTGCTGGAGCTCCACCCATTGCTCTTGTTCCCAAGAGCTTAGGACCATACCATACTGATGGCAAATTTTTGTTCTTTAGGACTGCCATTGCCAGTGGAAACAATAAAGACTGCTCAGAATACAAGCACTCATGGCATATAAAGACAGACAAATCCATGGCTGACTTTGTGAGAAGTTGTGCAGATTCATACCGTGATTTTTGTCCCCTAAGTATGATGGTTTCGGGTCCCTCCTTTGGAATGGGATGGTGCTGGCCTCGGTGCCAGCCAGGTTACAATACTGTATTTTGATTCTGGCTGTTTTTCTCAGCACATTGTGCTGTGTAAAGTAAAGCTGTGGGCACCCGCATCCCAAAGCCAAGGGGCAGGCTGACCTAATGCTAGGTGCCAGGGTGGGGACAGAATGGGAGCTTGTCTGTGTTCAGATGCTATTGCTAAGCTGACCACTTGTACCCTGTCTAGAACGCATGTCGTTGCTCCAGAACGAAGTCAGCTCTTTGCTTTGTCACGTAATTTGTTGGCTTTGGTCATGAGGTTATTTTTCACGTTCGCTCTGATTATCTCCAGGACAATGCACTGTTGAGTCTGTTCTTTCTCTCAGCTGCATTGTTTGGAAATAGAAGAGGTAAAAGTCTCCTAGAATTCAAGGACTCTTGTATGTGAGTTCCACTCCTACCATTCAAACCAACTCAATGGGAAAAATGAGACTGAATGGCTGTATTACATTTTTTAAAATGATTCGTGTATTGACAAAGAATGTGGATGGAACTGTTCGTCAGCTTGAAGAGCAATCAGTCTCTGATGCACGCATCACAGCTTTATCCCCCCATCAAAAACTTCAAGGCTGACGTTCACCCCCTCAGCCCTAATTATTCAAACTGATGAGGTATTTCCTGTGCCTGCAGCTATCAGTAATAACAGGGAGTCTATGCCCAGAAGGACATCCCCTTGCTATATTTACTTGTGGCCGTATCCCAATATAGCTTTTTGAGTGGAAAGCTGCTTTCCCTCTCTTTCCTGTAGTTCAGATACATTTTATGTGCAGGCACATGGGAGACAGCTGCAGCCAGTGCTCCAGTGGGTGTTAAAAGCCCCTCTTCATTGCACGCTGCCAACAATGCCAGGCTTGTTCCCCAGCACAGGCCTGCACTGTCTGCATGGAGGTGCAGGCATTTGCTCTCGAACTCAGCCTCCAGTTGCTATGGCAATTCAACTAAATGTAAAGCTAGTGAGAAAGGCGTTGTGCTGGCTCCTAGCAGCGTTCTGGTGCTGCTCATGGACCCAGATGGGAGTGACCCAGGGGAAAGGGAAATAGCACCCCCATAAATGCATTACCAAACGCAACCATGGGGAGTGCTGCTCCCTCCTCCTCCCCGCAGTAGCCCAAGGCAATCTCCGAGTGTGAGCAGAGCCTAACCCCCACCCACATTCCTCCAGGGCATTGGGCTCTCAAACCCAGCCCCACTTCTTATGTGTCTGGACTAGGGCCTTTGGCACAGGTGCTGGAACAATTTGTATAGTGGGGGAGCTGAGAGCCATTGAACCAAACTGTAAACCCTGTATAAAATGGAACCCATTTCAAGCCAGAGGGTGCAGCAGTCCCCCAGCACCCCTAGTTCCCGCACCTATGGCTTCGGCTCCGGAACGGTCTCGGGGTCCCCCAAACTGTCATAAGTGACCTTAATAGCCAGGCTCAGCTGTCCCTCCCCACCGGCCAGGCTTGGTGGGGGAGGAAATAATATTTGTACTCATTAATCAGATACCTAACTCCTAATCCTTACCAGGCTTGGGGACAGAGCCGGCTCCAGGCCCCAGCCAAGCAAGCTCGTGCTTGGGGCGGCAGATTCTAAGGGGCGGCATTCCCTCGAATCCCTCCCCCTTTTTTTTTTCTTCGCCGCTTTGGCCACCCTGCAGGTTTTTTTCTTTTTGGTTTGCCGCTCCGGCCGCCCTGCAGGGGGCCACGGTGCAGAGGAGGGGAGTGTCCCGCTGGGAGTGGGCTGCACCCTCCATCTGCCCGAGCCGGTGCCAGCTCTATAGCAAGCTTGGCAGGGCAGCCTGCGTCCTTCCCTCCCCGCCAACCGGAGCGGCGCAGAACCCTCCCGGCAGGCGGTGCAGCGGAAGCCCTGGCCACCCCCCTTCTCCCTCCCCCCACTCCCCGTTGCCCGGGGCACATCTGCTTGGGACAGCAAAAAAGCCAAAGCCAGCCCTGCTTGGGGAGTTTAAATTGTCAGCCTCTTTATGCTGGTGCAGTACAAAAATCCCCACTTGCGTCCATGTGTAAGGGAAAGTGCAGCTCACCCCGGTGGCAGGGCTAGCGTAGGAATAGGTCCCACTTACATGTCACGTAAGGACTCATCCCAAACACATCACACTGATGTTGTCTCCCAGACGCAGAGACTTTAAGGCCAGAAGGGACCAACATGATCATCTTGTGATGCTGTACCCCATAATGCTTTATGGGAATGTGCCATAATTGGAATGTTTTGTGCTGCCTGTGCCATGTAACATATCTCTGTAAAGGTTATGGTCTATTGTATCTATTCATCCTATTTGTACACATATATCATTTTGTACTTGAGGTTAAGAATATTGGCTGTATACTTGCTTGATTTCTAAGTAAGCTTGGTGAGGAATTTGGTCAGCTTCTTTAGGAAGGAATTCGCAAGGTTAAATACCCAATCGGGAAGCACTTGGGGAACAATGCATCTTGGAATGCTCCAATCCACATGAGAAGTCTTCCTGGAGGCATACAAGATACCATGTGGAAAATGGTTTCTGCCTGTAAAGACTGTGAGTCATGCATGGACATGTGACTTGCCCAGGTGACTCCAGAACTCCATCTTGGCGCTGGACTTTGCATAGGAGTGAGGAGGGGGTCTCCACCCACAAGAGAAAGTCTATTTAAACCCCTGGGAAACCCCTCCATTTGGTCTTCAGCTGGCTAAAGAGAGAGCATCTCCACCCCCCAGGATACTTGGAAGAAACTGGAACAAAGAGTGTGACTGATTGCTAGACTCAGGCTAAAAGGAGATTAGTCGGTAAAAGGGAGCATTCTGGAACTGGTGAGGATCTTATCTGTATTCAGTTTGATTAGACATAGATTTGTGCATTTTATTTTATTTTGCTTGGTAACTTACTTTGTTCTGTCTATTACTACTTGGAACCACTTAAATCCTACTTTCTGTATTTAATAAAATCACTTCTTACTTATTAAAGCATAAGCTTTATACAGGGTAAAACGGATTTATTTGGGTTTAGACCCCATTCGGTGTTGGGCATCTGAGTGTTAAAATCAAGAACACTTCTGTAAGCTGCTTTCAGGTTAACCTGCAGCTTTGGGGCAAGTAATTCAGACCCTGGGTCTGTGTTGGAGCAGACGGGAGTGTCTGGCTCAGCAAGACAGGGTGCTGGGGTCCTGAGCTGGCAGGGAAAGCAGGGGGCAGAAGTAGTCTTGGCACATCAGGTGGCAGCTCCCAGGGGGTTTCTGTGATCCAACCTGTCACACATCTAGTCTGACCTCCTGCGCATTGCAGGCCACAGAACCTCCTCACCCACTCCTGTAATAGACCCATAACCTCTGCCTAAGTTACTGATGTCCTCACATCATGATTTACGGACTTCGAGTTATAGAGAATCCACCATTTACGAACCAGCAAGTGACCCGTGCCCCATGCTGCAGACGAAGGCGAAACCCTCCAAGGGTCCCTGCCGATCTGACACAGCCAAAAATTCTGCCCCCTGCTGTAGCTGCTGACAGGGGCGGCTCCAGACCCCAGCACGCCAAGCATGTGCTTGGGGCGGCATGCCGCGGGGGGCACTATGCCGGCCGCAGGGAGGGCGGCAGGCGGCTCCGGTGGACCTCCCACAAGTGTGCCTGCAGAAGGTCCACCAAAGCCGCTGGTCCAGCGGACCGTGGGAGAAGCAGACTCTCTGCAGGCATGCCTGCAGGAGGTCCACTGGAGCTGCCTGTCGCCCTCCCGGCGGCCGGCATAGTGCCCCCCGCGGCATGCTGCCGTGCTTGGGGCGGCGAAATGTCTAGAGCCGACCCTGGCTGCTGAGTGGGAGCTGCCCTCTGTGATATCAAGGTGGCAGCCTACAGATTCTCATCACTCCGCCAAAACCTTTTGCTTTAATTGCAAGTTTGTGATTCAGTCCATTCTACCTGACTCATAAAGACCTGGATTCAGATTTATTGGGGCCCTGGGCAAAAAGAACATTTGGGCCCCTCCCCCCCACTCTCCTCGCCATGAGGCCCCACCCCCTGCTCCTCCCCTTCCCCCGAGGACCCGCCCCCTGGCCAGACCGGAAACCGGGCCGGGGTAAGAGGGAGCCTGGCCTGCGGGCTCTGCTGGGCGGTACCCCGGCTCCCACCGCCCACAACCGCCCGGCACCTGATCCAAGCGAGGGGGCCAGGGTCGGGCACAGACACGGCGCAGGGATGGGTGACATGGTCACCATGGAGACAAGCCCCGCCCCAACTCCCAGGACCCTGCCGTTGCCATACCTGTCCTGTGGCCACCTGACAAAGGGCAATGTCTCCCCCCCCAAACGATGCTTGGCATGGACCCTCCACCTGCCCTGGGGGGCGTGCGCCGGGGGAGGTGGGGCCATGGACCCGGGGCTGCTCTCGGGCATCCCAGCCCCCCCCCAGGGCACGTGGAGGGTGCTGGGTTCCCACAGCAGCCCAGGCTCCCCGGGCTGGCTCCTGCTTCCAGCCTGGCCAGCAGGCCGAGCCCCGGGCGTGGGGGGGCAGAGTTCTGGCACCAGGGGCCCCCCACTTCTATACAGGTTCTGGCGCTCCCACAGAGGCTCCCAAATTGGCCAAGGCCCCTGGGCTTGGGCCCCATGTGCCTGTATATTAATCCATCACTAGTCTCATCATGGGCGTAGTCCAGCTGCCGTCAGTGAGAGCGCAGCGTGAGATGGGCTTGCCGCGTGAAGCTCTGAAACACAGGCAAGCGTTACCTTGGAGCAGCACTGCGGACCATAGAGGAGGAAAAGCCAATGAAGCTATTTGGACTCCACTGGATCTGGGTTCTCTATCCTGCCATAGCATGGCTGTTCCTTCTCTGGCATCCGCCATGGGATGTTTGGGTGAGCAGCTGCCTGATGCTCAGCACAAGCCTGGGGCTGTTAGTAGTGTTTTTTCAACTGCTCTGTTATTTTTAGTCCCAAACATGGCAACTTACTTTCTTTCTGGAAAGTTTGTTTGGCCAGCTGTGGGGAGGCACTTGAGTTGGTGAGGGGCTGTGGGCTCCTCTCCAGCCAAAGGCTGCAGCATCTGAGTGCAAGAAGCGTTGCTGGTCAGACAAAATGATCCCAAGTCACAAGACAGTATCAAGTGTCTGATTGACAGGTGCTAAGTAGGGAGAGGCTCTCATCCCTGGAGGGAGGGGGGATAAACTCCCTGTCAAAAGAAGGAGGGTGAAATGAAATAGATCAGGATGGGGTACGGCAGGGCAGAAGAGGCCAATTAGAAAGCTGTTTGCGTGAGCTGACCTTCACGTAGGGTGACCAGACAGCAAATGTGAAAAATCGGGATGGGGGTGGGGGGTAATAGGAGCCTATATAAGAAAAAGACCCAAAAATCAGGACTGTCCCTATAAAATCAGGACATCTGGTCACCCTACCTCCATGGCACAACTGCCGGCATTTGAAAAACATACCTTTGTATCTGAATAACTTCAGATTCCTGGTGCTAAAGCAACACGCCTGCCCCAGACAGAATAGGAATTAGGATTTGCATCCTCATAGAGGTTCCAGTAAAGCTAACGTCATGCAACTATTTAAACTCTATGGACAGCTTAATACCATTTCCCACTCCTCATCCCGCTCCTTCCCTTAACTCCAGGTCAGCTCCATGCAAGGACATTTCAGAGCAATACTCCCCTGCAGTTGTTCTCTGAGACAGAGCCTCACACAGCATCCCCTGTCCTGGCTGAGAACAGCGGCGTATCCAGGCAATGGGAACTTTGCAAGGCTGCTGGTTTTAGAGTGGGAAATCTCAGCCAGCCCATCTATGGAAGGTAGGTGCCCGTGGTGTTCAGACCATCTGTTCCTTTCAAACCAGGAAATAAAATTACTCCATGTAACAAAACAAAAAATTGACTAGTGAAAAGACAAAACAGGTTTGGATCCCCAGGGAGTGTGGGGGAGCGAGTTAAATATGAGGCATAGCAAACAAGAATCACAGGGAAGTAATTTTCCCTTCTGTCTCATAAGACCTGCAGCAGACAGGGCTGCAAGAGGGACCATAGAAAAGGTAAAGGTAATAATTGGAGATATACCAATCTCCTAGAACTGGAAGGGACCTTGAAAGGTCATTGAGTCCAGCCCCCTGCCTTCACTAGCAGGACCAATTTTTTTGCCCCAGATCCCTAAGTGGTCTCCTCAAGGATTGAACTCACAACCACAACCCTGGGTTTAGCAGGCCAATGCTCAAACCACTGAGCTATCCCTCCCCCCTAAAGGCCTAATGCACAAATACTGCAGTAAAAGACAAAGGAAATTCAATATACCTCCAACTCCACCGCAAATGTCTTGTTACAGAGGAAGGTCCAGATAGCTCCCCCAAAATAAGATTGAGACCTCCCCCAAATTGATTAAAGTATTCCTAGGGAGTGAGACAGTTTGGGCAGCCAGAGTCTGGCAAGATTTGGGTAATGCAGGTCACCCAGGTTCTAAAGGCAGGGTTCCAGTGGAACGTGTCTTGCCAAGGAACATAGCTGCTCCCTGGTACCCCAATTGCCCGTTCCTTTCTGAGAGCGGCCAGTGAAGGAAGGTCAGTGCACTCAACCACCTCAGCTTCCCTGCTAACCAGCTCTCAGCAATGCCGCAAGCAGTTCTCATTTGTTCAGAGTATCTTTTACTCCTAGGGCTTTGAACCTTAGCTTGCTTTTAACAAGAAATCATTCCAGAACTGGCTGGACCGGACGTGGACTCATTTTAGGCAAGAGGCAGGGATTGGCTACACCATTTGAAATGACATCTGTCGGTGAGGTAACAGTGAAACTGCCTCCAGAGACCCCGCTCCAGGGCTCTCACCAGCTTGGAACAGTTCCAGACAAGCCTTGTACCTCTGCATACATACTCGCAGCCCTGAGGCCTGGCCTTAGCACATTTATAAACTGTAATGCCCCGTGGCCAAGGCAGCCTAGGAACAGTCCAAAACAGTCCTCAAGTGGATGTGAGTGGCTGGGTAGCCAGCAGGTCAATCCATATCAGAGGCAGCCCAGGACAGCGTTTCCATTCTTGCAGGCGTCAGTAGCCGGAAGATCCAGGCAACAAGGCAGGGTCAGAAGAAGGAGCAAGACAACCAAGGCAGAACCCAGCAGGCAATGGTCTGTTGCTCACACAGCTTCAGTTTCCTGTTGGGGCCTTTATATAATCCAGGCACCCAATTAGAGTGCTGCCTGTCCACCCAATCAGGGGCCTGGGGTGTGGCGGCTATGGACCTGTAGGCCTTTGGCACCAAGTCTGTTGGCTAGAAGCGGTGGCTAAGGATGCTGGCTGAGGTTCTGCTGGGCCTGGGTTCATCCCAGGCTCCTGATATCACCTCCTTCCCTCAGGGCACCAAAGGACTAGACTCGTCTGCATGGGCTCTGTGAAAGTCTCTGAACACTGCTTTTCTCTGGTGTAGCATAGAGCCCGTGTTGGCAGAGTCTTTCTAGGATCTTGTGCACATGCTGGTTGTGCACAGGGCTAGTCTTCAGGGTAAATTAGGAAGTCATCTAAGTAGGTGACCACATAGTGGTCCAGCATATCTCATAAGACATCATTAATTAAGTGCTAAAAGGTCGCAGGCAGGTTAGTAAGTGGCCAATCAGAGTGCAAAGAGCAGTTTTTCATTCATCTTCTCACCAGATTCTGAGTAGGTTGTACACCCCTCGGAGGTCTAACTTGGTGAATATCCAGGTTGTTCTTGCCCAATGCAGGGGTTCTGGAATCAGGGGTAGCGGGTATTGATTCTGCACTATGATTTTATTTAGAGCACGGTAGTCCACACAGAGTTTTAGGGAGCTATCTTTTTCTTTCACACAGAGGATAGGGTCCCCGGCCAGGGATGTGGAATGCCAGATGAGACCTTTCTCCCGATTCTCATGGATGTAGTCTTTAAGGGTGGCTAATTCGGGTTCTGACATGGAATATATTTGGCTGAACAAAATTTTGTGCCCATGCTGTAAGTCTATCGGGCAATCATATTACCAGTGAGATGGTAGTGTGTCTGCACTTCGTTTTTTGAATACGTCTGAAAATTTTTGGTATTTTGTGGGGAATGTGATGGCTGACCCTTGTAAGGAGGCCTGCTCTATTGCCTGGAGCATCTCTCCCTGTTTCCGAAGCCTAAGCAAGACATCTGACCAGAGGTTCTGAAGGCTTGAGCTTGGAAGGCAGGAGTCAGTTGTCCTGGCAAAACTTACAATTAAATCTCTGGTATGCTGATGTCAGAATATGTACGGGGCATGTTTTGCTAGCCAGGGGATTCAAAGGGAAGTGTGGGAATCGGATCAGGCTAAATTGGAGGCGCCCTCATAGTGCTCCCCAACCATCCCCTCCAAAACTAGTTTCCTGACTGATGGGGCCAGTTGCAAGCAGCGACCCTGGAATGGGTTTCTGGGTGGGGTGGGGTGGAGATTTCCCCACATCACCCAGGCTCAACCCCTTGACTGAGGCTGGGCAGGGTCATTCCCCAGAACTGTATGGTTCAAGAACTTAGCAGGACCGACGGACACCACCAAGCTCCACCCAGAAACCCATTCCGGGTGCCTGGCCCGACACTTTGAAAATGTCCCTGCACCTACAACTCCAGCTCCAGGATTCCGGACAGGAATCCACCCGCAGAGGGCCATGACTGACCCAGGAGCTGGTGATAAGTTCATGCACGCTACCGTAGCTCAAGTACCTGGCCTACCGATACAGCCTAAGGCCACCCCTGATTTTCCCCCTTGCTTGGACGCAGGCTTCAGATACTTTAAGTCAAAGTTGCAGAAACTAATTCCAAGCCTCCTCCACATTCGGATCCTTGAGTTCTTCAGTCCAGTCCACTTCCCTAATTCCCTTAATTTTTTTTAAGTTAGCTCTTTTGAGGACCCTTGTTGCAGATCTGTTTTTGTTTAACCTAAATTACCTCACGATTGCTTGAACCAAGGTTGTCCTCTACAACCAGTTCTTCTATGACAGGGGTGGCCAACCTGTGGCTCCGGAGTCACATGCGGCTCTTCAGAGGTTAATATGCAGCTCCTTGTATAGGCACCGACTCCAGGGCTGGAGCTACAGGTGCCAACTTTCCAATGTGCCGGGGGGTGCTCACTGCTCAACCCCTGGCTCTGCCACAAGCCCTACTCCCACTCCACCCCTTCCCAATCCCTCCCCTGAGCCTGCCGTGCCCTCGCTCCTCCCCACAAAACAGCTGATCAGGAGGTGCCGCTCAGCAGGGTTGCTGGTGGGTGGGAGGCGCTGGGAGTGGGGTGGGGGAGCTGATGGGGGGCTGCTGACGTATTACTGTGGCTCTTTGCAATGTCAATTGGTAAATTCTGGCTTCTTCTCAGGCTCAGGTTGGCCACTCCTGTTCTATAAGGTCCTCATTACTCACCAAAAGCTACTCTAGCTGGTTCAGCAACTATTTGGTGAAGAAATCTGTCAGCTATCACATCCAGGAAAATCTGGGCCTTACTGTTATTAGTAGCACTTGTCCTCCAACATATATTTGGGAAGTTAAAGTCTCCTATGATCACACATGTCCCAGTTGTATTTATTTCATTAAAAACATTAAAGAGGTCTCCATCCATACCCAAATTGGATCCTGGTGGTCTATAGCAACCCCAAGCACTATATCAGGGGAACCTCTAGAAGCTTTCTTCCCCAAAGTGATTTTGGCCCAGACAGACTCTGCCTTATCCATTCCATTACTTCTAATTTCTTTACTGTCTACTTCATCATTGATATACAATGCTACTCCGCCACCTTTGTCTTTATTTCGGTCTTTCCTGAACAGCACCTACCCTTCAATACCTGGACTCCAGTCATGACTACTATCCCACCATGTTTCAGTTATCCCTATAATATCCAGTTTCACTTCCTGCGCCAGGAATTCTAGCACAACTTCCGTCTTGTTTATCTGGGTGAGGGCCATTCAGTGAGAGGACGTGAGCTTTGTTTTTCCTCACCCTAGTATAGGCCAACAGCATCCAAGACAAATCCCTTAGACCTCTGCTTGAAAGCTCTCTCACACAGGGCATCGCCGCCAGCTTGAAACGGTCTTCAGTTCAGCCTTTAATTCCACCATCTGCAGGATCGTTCCCCCGAGCCCGTCAGTGGATTTGCACCTCCCACTCTAAGAAATGCCAGGGGCAGATGTGGTGGAATTACTTTTCCTTCTCTAGGACCCGAAAACGTGAGGGCTCACAAAGCTCCATCTTTTCACCCCTCCAGCTCAGGGTCTGTGTGAGGCCCTTTGGGAGGCAGCGGGATGTTTGGGGCTGCAGCTAAGTCCTACCTCTCTTTTTCACTGAGCTTGGATTCCGTAGTTCCACAATTTTGCAAGTGCTTGGCTGAGATGGGGATCTGGATGAAAACAACGGCTGCGGCTAACCCTGGATAAAGAGGAAATAATGTTTTTGTTGATTGGGGAATTAATGGAGTTTTGATAGGAAAAAGAACAACACACTCAGCCCCTGGGTGCCTTATTGTGACATTAAATTCTGTTTATTGTACTGCATCCCTGTGTTTCCAATGTGCCATCAGTGTTTATACTGACAGTGCGTAACTGCATTGGAAAAGTTGTCAGCGGGAAGCTAGAGGTTCTGGCTCCTGGGCAGGGGGCAGCTGGGGCTTTTGACACTTGAGAAGTTGTGAGATTGTGGAATAAGCACTTTAGCTAAACTTTTCCACTACAATGATCAGCAGTGAAATAGTTAACATTCATGAGATGCAATTCAGGAGAACCCACTGCCCATTAGATCAACATGATCAGTAAAAACGATGCATGTTTAATGATAGAGAAAAAAGAAGATTACCTGTAAAGGTGAGTTTGCACTTGTGTGTCACTGAATCAGCGTTCCTACTGTCCCTGGATGCAAGTTCCCAAGCCTCATGGCTGGAAGTGAATCCTATCTTGGGGAAGAGATTTGCATCTGGTGCAGCTCAGTTTGTCACAGGCAGGGCTGTGTTTCTTTAGCCAATGGAGAAGTGTAAAAATGTGAGACAGATCAGAAAGCCTGAAAGGACCCTGATTATGTGACAAACAAACTCATAAATAAATAAAAACATCACTAAAAACAGCTGAAGTGCCAAGGCAGCAGATGCTGCTGGCAGAAAATCCTATTCACAGCTAACATCTGTCTTCTGTGCTTCTCAGTCAACATCAAAACGGCATATGGATAAACAGCCCTCCAGTAGCACTGTCCTCTGCTAATCTATTGCTAAGTGGGGAAAGAGCGTATGACTACTGATGGAAAGGAAAGCATGAGGATGTTGTACTGAGTCTGCATTTCCACTACCTGGGAAAACTTCGAAGAACGCCTGGTTATTAGCTGTGTTTTTCCAAATCATCCTGATATCATCATCTTGCATTTCTATAGAGCTGTAAAAGGTACATCTTGCTTTACAGACTTAGATAAGACACTTCTGCTGTCCTGAAGAGCTCATTTAGTCTCATTTAGCCTGCAAAACAGACCCAGGGCAGGACAATGGCCAAGAGGGGGTGAGGGAGGAGGGATAGTTGACGAGACGGAGAGAGAGAGGGTGTTTGGTGGATAAGATGCCACATGGTGCTCATATGGGCGTAACCACAATGAAAGGCAATACACTGAGTGGGAGAAAGAGACTGGGAGCAGTAAGGTGAGAGGATGGAGATGGGAAGTGGGGCTGAGAGAAGTCAATGTCTGTGTTGTGTTGCACTTGTATTTGTGTCTGTGTGTGACTCCTGCTTTGGCAGAGGCCAGGTCTCAGCATGAACATAGACAGGGTGTGCATAGCACAATGAGCGTATTTCCATATTATTCCTGCAAGCAATGTTTTCTACTATGAATTGTTCTGTTTTAGCCCTTTCCTCTCTCTTGTGCTTCTCAAACTGCAAGATTTGAGGATGACGTAAACAGGTGATAATTGGGAACTATTTAAGAACACGTTATTGGATGGCCAAAAGGCTACAATTGAGGAAGAAGTCTGTATTGGTTAAAAATGTCAACCTGCTTCAGGAAGGGAGTGAAGGCAGTTATGAAAAAAATTATAAACAAATGGACAAAAGAGGAAGTTGATAGTAATGAATATCAATCAGAAGGTAGCAATTGTAGAAAATTGATAAGGGAAGCAAAGGGGCACAAGGAGACATCTATGGCCAGCAGAGTTAAGGTCAATAAGAAGTTGAAGTATATTAGGAACAAAAAGAATTCTAAAAATTGTATTGGTCCATTACAAGATGGAATGTTAGAATTATCAATTATGCAGCAGAGGCAGAAATGATCAATAAATACTTCTCTTCTGTATTTGGAAAAAGACAGATGATGTAGTCATATGATATGATAACAGTGGAATGGAAAGTGTGCTATCTCAGGAGGATGTTTAGCAGCTATTAAAGTTAGACATTTTTAAAATCAGTAGGGCCAGATAACTTGCATCCAAGAGTTTTAAAAGAGATGAGTGAAGAGCTTGCTTGGACCATTAATGTTGATTTTTTGGTAAGTTTGGAACACTGAGGAAGTTCCAGAAGATTGGAAGAAAGCTAATGTTGTGCCGACTATTAAAAAGGGTAAAACGGGATGAGCAGTGTAATTATAGACCTGGCAGTTTAACACTGATCCTTGGCAAGATAATGGAGTGGCTGACACTGGACTTGGTTAATAAAGAATTAAAGGAGGATAATATAATTAATGGTAATCAACATGGCTTTATGTAAAATAGATCTTGTCAAACTTACTTAATATTTTTTTTTGGATGATATTACAAAGTTTGGCTGATAAAGGCAATAGCATTGATGAGACTTTGATTTCTGTAAGGCATTTAACTTGGTACTTCACGACATTTTTATTACAAAATTAGAATGATGTAAAAGTTACATCGCACACATTAAATGGATTGAAAGCTGGCTAGCTGATAGGCCTCAAAACGTAATTCATAGATTCATAGGTCCTTGCAGGACTTCACTGGAAACACTCCCGCTCGATGACCATTCCCTTTTTAGAGTTACATTGAGACGTATCAGCCAGTTTCTAATCCGTACCATTGTAAATAGGGAATCGTCATCGAATGGGCATGTATCTAGTGGGGTTCTGCAGGGATCAGTTCTTGGGTTTCTGCTATTCAGTATTTTATTAATGACCTGAAAGAAAAACATAAAAATCACTGAAAAGGTTTGCAGATGACACAAAAATTGGGGATTGGTCACTGATACAGAGCGATCTGGATCACTTGGTAGCTGGGAGCAAGCAACCATGTTAATATGCCTGTAGCGGGGTGACCACCCGCTCCAGCCCGGAAGGGGTTGGAAAAGCCCTGCAGAGGGCTGGGGCTTGGCAAGGTAAACCCTGGCTGACTGGGGGAAGTGGCTGCAGCTGGGGCCATGCCCCAAACTGAGCAACAGGGCCTTATAAGGCGGCCAGGGCAGCCAGAAGCAGCAGGAGAGAGAGACAGGCCTGGCTGCTGGGGAACTCACTTGGGGACCTAGAGTGAGGCAGGGCTGGGGAAAGGCCTTAGGAGCTGGGAAGCCCCAGGCCAGCAACTCCCCAGGCTGCAGGGCCTAGTTTTAGGCCCACCTAGGTATTGGGCTTGCAGAGGGGCAGCCTGAGGGTGGGTAAGGGCAGCCAGGCCAGACCCCTTTGCCTATGATGAGTGGCTGATACTGCAGTCTGCCCCAGTGAACGGGGGCTAGATAGAAACTGGGCAGTAGCCAAAACTGAGGTGAAGTGGAGATAGTGGGTTGGGGGTTCCCCAGGGAGGGGAGACCCAGATCGGTGTGGTACTGCCAGGCAGCAGCACCCCAGTTAAAGGGCACCGGGGTCCAGGGAGGGACACGGGGGCTAGAGGACGGGTGGATCACGGGCCTGCAGAGGGCGCTCCAGAGCTAGAATGAGCTAAAGTCACCAGCAGGAGGCGCCGCAGGGGTGAGTCTGCACCTCTACAATGCCTAAATATAAATATATACCTCTAGGAACAAATAATGTAGGCCACACTTACACAGTGGGGGACTCAATCCTAGGAAGCAGTGACTCTGAAAAACATTTCGGGGGTGGGTGAGTAATCAGCTGAACATGAGCCCCCAGGGTGATGCTGGGGCCAAAAGAGCGAATTCAATTCTTGGGTGCATAAACAGGGGACTGTGAAGTAGGAATAGGGCGGTTATTTGATTTCTGTATTAGGCACTGATGTGACCACTGATGGAATTCTGTTTCAGTTCTGGGGCCCACAATTCAAGAAGGATGTTGATAAATTGGAGCGGGTACAGAAAAGAGCCATGAGAACGATTAAAGGATTAGAAAACCCGGCTTGTAGTGACAGACTCAAGGAGCTCAGTCTATCTAGCTTAACAAAGGTTAAAGTGTAACTTGATTCACAGTCTGTAAGTACCTACAAGGGAACAAAGATCTAATAATGGGCTCTTCAGTCTAGCAGAGAAAGGTCTAACAAGGTCCAGTGGCTAGAAGCTAGACACAGAGTGGAAATGAGGCACATTTTTAACAGTGAAAGTAATGACCATTGCAACAATTTACCAAGGGTCATGGTGGATTCTCCATCGCTGACAACTTTTAAATCAAGACTGGCTGTTTTCCTAAAAGATCTGCCCTAGGGACAGTTCTCTGGCCCGTGCTATACAGGAGGTCAGGCAAAATGATCACAATGGCCCCTTCTGGCCTCGGAATCTATGAATCCTCTCTGAGAGGCAGCAGAACTGGCTCTTGTTTAATTTACACAGTGCTAGGGACAGGCCCCCTGTCCTAGAGCCCCCTGCACACAGGAGGGTGAATGGGACAAGCAGCTGTACGTGTTCAGAAAGCAAGGGATGAGAGTACCTGAGGGGCTGGCCTTCCTCTAACGCACTAGTCCACTTCACTCCTTATTCTCTCCTAGCTCCCAAAGGCTTCCCGGACATCAGCGTCACTAAGGATACCAAGAACAGAGTTTGCTTTTCTCAGTTTGGTGGGCATGAAAACAGATGTGCAATCTCTCCATCCGTGTCAGCTCACACACACCTACATACACCCCCTTTGCAGAATCGCATGGCTGTCCCTCGCCATAAGCACCACCGCAGAGAGCGGGAAGGGGGAAGACTGTAATGGCACCAGGACACATCTCCAGGGGGAAAAGTGGGAGGAAGAATTTGAAGTTTCATCTTCTATTCGGTATCCCTGCAGCCTTCCTTTCCCATTCTGCGCCCAGGCCTGCTGTATCACCCCATGGCACCAGCTTTGTGCTGCTGTGAGTTCGCTCATCTCAGTGACCTCAGTGACGGGTTTTCCATCAACGGAGTTAATCCACCAATCCAAGAGGCAGTAGCTAGGTCAAGAGAAGAATTCTTCCATCAAACTAGCCACATCTACACTAGGGGTTAAGGTCGACCTAACTACAGCACTCGGGACAACATTTTTCACAACCCTGACTGCCGTAGTTAGGTTGATCTAATTTTTTATTATAGACCAGATCAGTGTCTCCAAAGTGTCTCCAATAGCTGCTTGTTGTAATGCAGGGCAGAAAGTGCCTATTGTAGGTGGAGAGGCAGCTGATAGATGGGAACACAAATGGTTAATGTACAGTCAGGGAGTCGAGGTGAGCTAACGGGATCGGATACGTACTGAAAGGACTGACTGCTCGCCAGTGTAACTGCCATTGCTGCTGACCCTTCAGCGAGGTCACAGCTGCAAACGCACCTTGACTCGGTTTATGTACAGTGTGATGCTGTTTATGCACAGTATTATGCTTGTTCGAGGCAAGGGAGTAAGGATCCTCGATTGTCACACTGTGTTTGATAGCCATTAAATAGTTCTACGTTAGCAGTATGGAGGTACATTTTCAGCCAGGTGTAACTTATCCAGCAAAATATGTGACCACAATTTGCATCTGCAATTAAACTGCTGGTGCAAAGCTGAATGTTTGTGCTTTCAACACCTGTGTTAGATGTCTTGACATCCATGAGACAGTTGTTAATGTTACCGGTACCAAGTGAATGGTCCTGTGCACAGAATATGGAGGGAGTCAGAAATGCACGAAACACCAGGAGAAAGGGGAGGGGAAAACAGAAAGGAAACGCTTCCCGTTTGTGATAAAAATGGATTTCAATTACACAAAAAAAGGGTCACGTGGCATGACCTTGAGGTGCAAGCTAGTATCAGAATGAATGCAGGACAAGAGACGCCACTCGGACACAGCTGAAGCACAGCCAATACAAGGAAATGTTTTTGCCTTCCCAATGGAGCGGCAGAGCCCAGAACTGGGCGCTTTCCAAACAAGAATGGAAAGGAAGCCACTAATCATGGCCTGCCAGGAAAAAAATGCCCCACCTTCAGTGATGGCACAGCATGAAAATACCCCTACACCCACAGGGCCAGATTCACTCCTGGCAGAACTCACCGGCTGTTGGGTAGCAGAACATGAATATGTCAGTGGGTGTATTCTCATTTTAGGGCCAGACTGTATCCAGGTGCACACTGTAGGGAGAGAAGAGACCACCCACAGTGTGGTTAGGGAGCAGAGCCAATGTTCTGTGCTAGCCCCACTGGCAATGCCACCCAAAAGGGGCTGGGGGGACAGTGCAGGGCCTTGGCCTCAGTTTTGGCCAGAGCAGTCCAGCTGTAGGATGGAGGGTTCCCATTGTAGCATGCGCAACCCTATGGCATGCACAGTCATTCCAGCTGAGTCTGCCTGAATCGCTTATTGGACTCCTGCTGCAGCATGATTCTGCCACACATCCTGAATGCAGCACTGGGCCTTAAAGTCCCCAGCTTGCCTTTCATTTCCACTAACATTAATGGGCGAGCAATAGCCAACACTGCAAACGCAGAGTATCTGCACCATCTGCACTCTGCTTACTCACCACCCCATGGTAAACTTCTTCACACAACAGACAGCCAACCTGTGGAACTCGCTGCCTGGGGATATGGTGAAGGCCAAAAGTATAACTGGGTTCAGAAAAGAATTAGCTAAGTTCATGGAGGACAGGACCATCAATGGCTGTTAGCCAAGATGGTCAGTCACACAACCCCATGCTCTGGGCGTTCCTAAGCCTCTGACTGCCAGAAGCTGGGACTGGACTACAGGGGGTGGATCACTCAATAAATTGCCCTGTTCTCTTCATTCCCTCTGAACCCTCGGGCACCAGCTGCTGCCAGAAGACAGGACACTGGGCTAGATGGACAGTGAGGCTGTTCTTATGATTAAGGCATGTGCCATAGACTGCACATGTGGCCCCACTGACAGCACTGCACCCAAACTCCCTCCAAGTAGACGCTGCTCATCTGTCAAAGCATTAAAGAGTGAAGCTACCCAGCCTGCAGATGGATACTCCACATCCTTACTCAGGACACTAGAGCTGCACTACCTCCAGGTTGCTCTGCAGCAGTCTGATGGCCTGCCAGACGACACTAACATCAAACGATCAAGGGGACAAACCCTGCATGGGGCTGGGTCACTCTCTCTTCCCTTGAGGCCGTCTCTTTCTCCTCTGTAACGGAAACTGCCCACCAAGATAATCCCCAACTCAAACAAACCAGGGCAAACTCATAGCTGGCCTAACTCCACAGAAGCCACCAAGAATCCGAAGCCAGCAGAGAATTGCCAGCACTCGCCTGGCAGTTTTAACAAGCTTTCGATGCACTTTGAGGTGACAGTGGCTAGCGCTGGGATGGAGCACAGCGTAATGACACTGGGCCGTGCCCTAGCTGGGGCAGTAGGCTTTTGTCCTTACTGATGGATTATACATAGGCTTGGCAAAGTGCAACCTTTGTTTGTTTATCATTTTGATGGACGATCAGTGTTTATTTTTAAGCACGTTTTAAATTTTTTCTCTATTTAAAATTTTCACCATCACAGGATTATTATTTTTTGCGGGGGAGTGGGGGGAAGGCAGACAATTATTTTAATAACCATAAACAGAGTCAGAAAGTTAAAGCTTTGAAACCATTAAACCCACAAACTGTCAACCGCACATGTCAGAACGTACCAAGTCAATATCCTTCAATCAAACTCTAATACAGTCTCAAGCAGCATTTCTCTTACTTTGCCTACTTGTAAGTTTGGATCATCACTCAAAATGGTTTTGTCCGTTTGTGTGTGGACGATGAAATCAACATTGACCCATAAAATCGAATCCTTCGGAGCCTAGTTAAATGCCGTGGCCAACTCTTCCAGTCACAGTGCCCCACGCAGGCTTTTCACGCCACCCTTGCTACCGGGCGCAGATGACATGGGCATAGCAGGGTTCTGTCCCAGGTGCTTATGCAGCTCCTTCCGGGAAAAGGGGTTTTGCCACCTCCTGGAGAAGCCCAAAAGGCAGGACAGAGAAAGGGGGAAATGGAGAGTAGAGAGAGATGGAGAGTGGAGAGGACAAAGGCAGAGGAAAGAAAACCCCAGCCCCTTTCTCAGCCACTGGCCCATGCTGACGCTCCCTAAACATCCGTGTGTAGGGGGCTGGAGGCAGGGCACACCCAGGGGAAGGGCCCGGCCTTTGAAGCCCATGTCACCTCTCGGTGCAATGGAGGCCATGTCTGTGACCCCCAGGGCCTGTTCCCCCGAGGTGGAACGGAGGGATGGGTCTGGTTTGCCAGGAGAGCTGATATTGGTCAGTTGATGTTGCTCACAGATCATGAGCCTTGTGCTCAGAGTCCCCACAGAGGGCACATTTCACACTAACCAGCTCCCTAGCATTTCAGTTGTTTCCACTCACATTTCCACACCTCCGCTTGTCAGCATCTCTCAGCAGCTGCAGGGGGGAGAGGGCTCTCTGGGAAGCTGTCTGATTTTCACTTTGATTATTAGCTGCTTTTGTGGTACCAGGCTGGTTTCAGCCGGAATGAAAGTCCTTGGAGTTTTTAAGACCCTGTTTTCCGAAACATCCAGGCTGGAGCTATACTGTGATGTGTTCCTGCTGCAACCGCTCTAGAATGGTCTCACATGCCGCCAGGGTGTAAGTTACCCAGGGATGTCCGGGCATCAGGATGAGCTCGGCTCCCCTGAGGTGTTTACAAGTGGCCCTGCCTCTCCGATGCTAAGCAATTATTCTTGTCAAATTCACTAACCTTAACGAAAGAATCCCCTGCTGAGAATATTGTTCATTAGCTGCTGCGGTGGCAGTGCTTGAAGTTCCATTTGTGGAGCTGTGATGCCCGTTCACCACAGAGGATAAGTTGGATGCTGAAAGCGCAGGGTTGGGTAAGATACATTATGAATTCGTTAAGCCAGCCATCAGAGTGTATTCAATTCACCTAGCACGCAGTCTGCTTCACAGACATGGGGAACCCAGGATTAGCACTGAAAAGCCCCACAGAGCACCAAAAAGCAGCTGCCACAAGCAAAGTGATTTTCTGATAAACATGTTTCCAGGAAGTGCAGTGATGAACCAAAGCAAAAATATGAAATTCTACAGCAATTAAAGCCATGAACAAAACTCCCTCATACTGACACGGGCATTTGCAAAGAAAAACAATTCTCCCCTGCAGCTCTGTGAACATTTCACTCCACTATTCCAGATACGCTGTTTAACTATATTAAATCCTCATTTCAGATTGCAAGGGCTTTGCTCAACAAAAGGATGTCATGGTTTAACTAATTAATTCAATAATCCTCTAATTGCAATCCTCATGAGACGGTCAGCTTTTAAAGAAAATAATTACCACTAAGTGACAACCTCTTTGTGAAGTCCAGTCTGATCAGGGGAATTTTCTTAAGCCAGAAATATAATCATGGCATGATTTCCCAAAAGAACAGAATGGAACAGCTGGGCACAATCACAGTCTGAAGCCGCAAGATTCACTCAATTACGAGATCTTCAGTTTAAAATGTCATTCTATAGATTGTGCAAACATGATGGTTATTTAACATTCATGCCGCATTAAAGCTGAAATTGTATCTAGACAGCAGTCAGGAAACTCGGACTTGAGATTTGCACACAAACCGTCCGTGTGCCCCATAAGAAATATACACAACTCTCAGCTCTTTCATTATGTTACCACACAATATACACTGTATGAAATGCAAAAAATAAACCCCCTTATGTTAATGCAACCATTAGGCTGCAGAGTTAACACAATCTAATGTCAGAAAATGCCCGAGTTAAAGCTGAACATGCACCCTTGCCTCTGTCCCCTTGTGCACACATACCATGGTGCAGGTTTTAAATTATGTGATCACAAACTACTTCTCAACTAAGACAATATAACATGAATATTCTTTGGACCGCTGGATACACTACCGTTTGCTCTAAGTGTGTATTTTAAGATGATATTTTTCTTTTTCTTGGAGTGTATCTGTACCTCATATATTATTGTAGCATCTCACAAGGTGTTTCACAGACAAATACACTTAAGTATTAAATTGTGCTTAAGTATCGAGTGCATTTTAATGTCTTGTTTTACTAAGTCACTTTGAGGTAAGCTGTCAAACTATCTTAATAAAGCTCAACTAATATTCTGAGAACGAGATGCACTTTCCTAAAAATATCATTAAAACTTCCTTAACTTAATGAGAATTTTTGCACAGAATCTAGACCTGCAAGTTACTTATCAGTATATTTCTAATTAGACAAGTACAAGTAAATGTTAAATTGATTTCCCCCATAACTGACACAAAAAGGATGTGTGTTTCCAGGTGCTAAGTATTTAATGGCATGAAGCAGTAATGAGTAAGACCATAATTTTGTCACGGAGGTCGCAGAAGTCACGGAATCCGTGACTTCCAGAGACCTCCATGACTTCAGCCTGCGGCAGCTGGGAGCTGGATGGTCCCCCCGTGGTGGCTGGGAACTGAGGGGTACTCTCACTCCCAGCCACCACAGGTGTGGGGGGGCGCAGTTCCTGGCCACTGTGGGGGTGACCCTCGCAGCTCTGAGCTGCTGCGGGGGGTGGGGTGACCCTGCAGCTCCAGCCACTGGGAGTGTGGGACCCTGGATCTCCGAGCCCCCACGGCTGGTGGGGCTCCTGGAGCTCTGAGCTGGGTTCCCTGCAGCTGGAGTGGGGACCCGATCGCTCCCCATTTTGTCACACGTATTTTTAGTAGAAGTCAGGGGCAGGTCACAGGCTTCCGTGAATTTTTCTATATTGCCCATGACCTGTCCGTGACTTTTACTAAAAATATACATGACAAAATCTTAGTCTTACTAATGAGATATTTACCAGTCCCGTGGTGACAGAGCTGCGACAGAGAGTGGGGCATGAGCCCCTATTGAGTTCCCGGGAGCGGATGGGCACAAGCCCGCCAGCAGCTGAATGCTCCTCCCGCAGCCTAAGGGGAGGGGCCACTGAACCCAGAGCTCGAGTGAAAGCAGGGGGGCAACACGATAAAACAGGGATGGGAGTGAGAGTCACAGGATCAAAAGCAGGGAGCTGATCTCTGCAAGTCCAGTTAGCTGCCCCAGAGCACGCCTGGCTATGGGCACTGCTCCCCATTGATACATTGGGATGGGCTGGGAGGCGCTCAGAGGCCAGTTAACTCATTAGCCCACATGGTAACAAAAGGCACAGGAAGCGTGTGTGCGGGGTGCAGAGTCAGAGCCATGAGCTGCTCCACCACAAAAGCCCAGACAGAGGTAGTGACGCTGTCCTTGGAATGGCTGGTGTGATTTAGTCCTTTCCATAGGGAAGAACACTGTCACTACACACCTGTGTTGTTGGACATTGTGCAGTTTATAGGATTGTTGTGTCTTCCAGGAAACAGGATCGGACTAACAGCAGCAATGATGAGAGCTCCAGCCCATCTCAACTGACTTCTTCACTTCCCCCCTACAAAAGGACAGTTATTACCAGCTTTAATACCATCGAAAACTGTCAAATGGGGTGTGTTTCCGTCTACCAACTCCAGACAAAGGGAAAGGGAACGAGGGATGTGGTTACAATGAAAGCCTGACTTACCACCTTACATTTCACATGCTATGATGAAGTGGGAATGTTCTTAACGTTTCCTCGGAATACTGTGTGGGTGCCTCAGTTTCCCCCATGCGTTTCTTAAGTTTCTAGGGAGTGAGATTGATGCAGAGCAAAGGGCCAGGGTGCATAAACAGCAGACACTATCTCCTGGCAACTAATGGTCGGGGCCCTTCCCCCCTGCAAGGGGAAGCTAAAGGTGTCGGAGAACAAAGAGATCAGGTGACCTCCTGGCCCGGGAAAGAAACAAAGCCCAGAGGAGGCGGGGCTGGAGGGGGAGTCAGTTTGGGGCTGGCTGGGGACGAGGAATGAGTACAGACGTGGGTGTCTGGCTTGCTGCCCCCCCCAGAATGGACCCGGCTGAGGGGTTCCCGTTCTCTGTACCTACAAGCTCTGTTTTAGACCATGTTCCTGTCATCTAATAAACCTCTGTGTTACTGGCTAGCTGAGAGTCACGTCTGACTGTGAAGTGGGGGTGTGGGATCCTCTGGCTTCCCCAGGACCCCGCCTGGGCGGACTCGCTGTGGGAAGCGCATGAAGGGGCAGAGGATGCTGAATGCTCCAAGGTCAGATCCAGGAAGGTGGAAGGTGCCCTAAAAACAGTCTGCTCACAGAGAGGAGACTTCACCAGAGTCCTGGCTGGCTTTGTAGGGAGCAGTTCCAGAGCATCACCCGAACACATGCTTTCCTTGTTTCCTTCTTTTCTGTCTCTTTAATAAAAGATTTGTACTGCAGTGTTTGCCATGGGATTAAGCAGGCTCAGGTCTCTGTCTACCAGGCCCCCACCCTTGTTTAACACTGTTTAATGTTGGATAGTGACTGGGTCTTGTTAACACCTTTGACTCTGTGGGTCCCTTTATTCCATCACAATACATACAACAGTGCTCCCAGGCATAGAATCATAGGACTGGAAGGGACCTCAAGAGGTCATCTAGTCCACACCCCTGCACTCATGGCAGGACTAATTATCTAGACAATTCCTGACAGGTGTTTGTCTAACCTGCTCTTAAAAACCTCCAATGATGGAGATTCCACAACCTCCCTAGACAATTTATTCCAGTGCTGAACCACCCTGACAGTTAAGAAGTTTTTCCTAATGTCCAACCTAAACCTCCCTTGCTGCAATTTAAGCCCATTGCTTCTTGTCCTATCCTCAGAGGTTAAGAAAAAAAAATTTCTTCCTCCTCCTTGTAACAACCTTTTACATACTTGAAAACTGTTCTCATGTCCCCTCTCAGTCTTCTCTTCTCCAGACTAAACAAACCCAATTTTTTCAATCTTCCCTCACAGGTCATGTTTTCTAGACCTTTAATCATTTTTGTTGCTCTTCTCTGGACTCTCTCCAATTTGTCCACATCCTTCCTGAACTGGACATAATACTCCAGTTGAGGCCTAATCAGCATGGAGCAGAGCAGAAGAATGACTTCTCGTGTCTTGCTCACAACACTCCTGCTAATACATCCCAGAATGATGTTCACTTTTTTTGCAACAGCGTTACACTGTTCACTCATATTTAGCTTGTGGGCCACTATGACCTCCAGATACCCTTCCGCAGTGCTCCTTCCTAGGCAGTCATTTCCCATTTTGTATGTGTGCAACTGATTGTTTCTTCCTAAGCGGAGTACTTTAGGAAGGGTTTGCATTTGTCTTTATTGCATTTCATCCTATTTACTTCAGATCATTTCCCCAGTTTGTCCAGACCATTTTGAATTTTAATCCTGTCCTCCAAAGCACTTGCAACCCCTCCCACCTTGGTATCATCCGCAAACTTTATAGAAGTGTACTCTCTATGCCATTATAGAAAACATTGATGAAGATATTGAACAGAACTCAACCCAGAACTGATCCATGTGGGACCCCACTTGTTATGCCCTTCCAGCATGACTGTGAACCACAGATAACTACTCTCTGGGAATGGTTTTCCAACCACTTTATAGTAGCTACATTTAGGTTGCATTGCCCTAGTTTATTTATGAGAAGATCATGCGGGACAGTATCAAAAGCTTTACTAAAATCAAGATATACCACGTCTACCACTTTCCCACATCCACAAGGCTTGTTACCCTGTCAAAGAAAGCAATCCGGCCAATTTGACAGAATTTGTTTTTGACAAATCCATGCTGACTGTTACTTATCACCTTATTATCTTCTAGATGTTTGCAAATTGATTGCTTAATTATTTGCTCCATTATCTTTCTGGGTACAGAAGTTAAACTGACTGGTCTGTAATTCTCTGGGTCGTCCTTATTTCCCTTTCTATAGATGGGCACTATATTGGTAGCATATATATTCATAGCATCTGGCTATGACCTGTCTCACAGGACAAGTCCTGCTTTAACCCATCCCAGTGCCCTTGGGGTGGAGAAGGAGAACAGAGCAGGTAACAAGAGCAGCACGGGCCCAAGGCCTTCTGCCCTCAGAGGCCTTGCCTCAGATAAAAGGTGGTGTTTAGAAAGTGAGAGCTAACATGTCTTATTGAGCGCTTAGTGTGGACAGGAGAAGTTGTATTATAATGCTTGTTAGCTGGTCAGGAAGAATCTAGGCTCCCCCTAAGCCGTACCACCCCCAGCTAACACAATTTCAAAGGGGTTCAGCTGCATCTACACTAGGGGTTAAGTGGTATTGCAAACACCTTAGCTAACAAGAGGAAAAAGTAGTTTTTAAGCAAGTCTAGACAAGGCAGCAAGCAGCTCTAAAGGCCATGACAACAGCCCATCTCTCCCCCACCCGGGGCTCTGGGGGCAGCCCTCCCTCCGCTCTCTGGTGCTGTTACTCCCCCACCCTAGAGCCACCAGGGTCTAGCTCTTAATGTGAGTCATGGGGAGGATTGCACTGGGCGGGGGAGGAGGGGCGTTACGTGATGCACTGACAATTTCCCTCCGGCAGGCAGGCCCAGATCAGCCCCTCTGCCTGCTGCGCAAGAGCCTGTTCTCAGTACTGAGAAGTCAGAGTAGGCAGGACCATGAAACTCTTCGTACCTGTCTGCAGAGCATGCTCAGAAGGGATCTTTATCAACAGCCCAGAAGTCTTGGATTCTCAAATCCACCCCCACCACACATTCTTAGCCAAAAGCCCCCAGCTCAGGAAGGCACCTTTCTTACTCAGCCTCTTTGGAGCAGAGTTGTGAAACAAAGGCATGATCACTTTTTTTGCCCCCAACAACTTAAAAATAGCGGAAGGGATTTTCCTCCAATTTTCAACAACTGCAAGAGCCCACAAGCGAGCGAGCAACATAGCAGGTTTCTGCCTCCATTTCAGACCATCCTAACATGTGAAATGAGGGGTTACAGGGAAAGACCTGACATAACATTCACTAGAGGGTCATAGGGTGACCAGATGTCCCAATTTTGGGTCTTTTTCTTATATAGGCTCCTATTACCCACCACACCCTGTCCTGATTTTTCACATTTGCTGTCTGGTCACCCTAAGTGGTCATGACCAAGAAAACTCTGTAACAGGCAAACCACTTCCAGCTGCATGCATCGCAACTCGGTTGTAGAAAACTATGCACTGTTTGCAATGCCATGGTTTCTTGCTGAGATAATTAGTGTTTCTTAGCTTGGCTAATTCACATCAAGGCTACGAACTTGAGGAAGGGCCTGTAAGATTGGAGTTTCCCGCTTTGGAAAGTCTCAGAAATCCCTACATTTGCTGCTTCTACAGATGCTCTTCCCTGCAATGACCCCAATCTGTGGCACTCACCCAGGGCCGGCTTTAGGAAGTGATTTTCGGCAGTCCTGGTCTTCGGTGGCACTGAAGGACTCGGAGCGAGTGAAGGACCCTCCGCCGAAGTGCCGCCGAAAACCCAGACCGCCGCTGGGTGAGTAAAAATTAAAAGTTACGTGCTCTTCTTTAGGGTGCAGGGCCCTCCTAGGCGTGGGACCCGATTCGGGGGAATCGGCCTAAAGCCGGCCCTGCACTCACCCTGGTTCCACTCAAAAAGTTCGTTTCATTTTGGAAGATTGTGCCAGTGAGAGTGATACACCCTCTGCTGGAACTGAGCAATACCTCTGGGACTTGAGATCTCTCACTATGGAATAAACTCCAGTGCTACCATGGTGATAGCCGGGGGGGGGGAGGGGGGGAGGGTCTGTTTTACTGACCCCTCTGAACTCTCTTCCCCAGTGATATTGATAACCATTCACAGCTGCAACACTTGCATTCTAAGCCAATTGATTGAGTCCCTGTCAGGAACTGTTACTGTGGAAGCAGATGCAACAATCCGTGGTTCCTCCACACTGACTTACTTCAGAGAGAAGGGAGAAAAAGCAACTGAATTTTACAAATAAATGCACGTTCCCCAAGACGTCTCTCCGCTCTCCAAAACACTCAACTCCAACCCAACACAAGGGTTTGCTGAATCCACAGGGTCACGCTTTCGGTGCATGGCTAGTATCTGCCCTGCTCTTTCAATGTGACCTGCACAAGACAGGTGTTCAGAGAAAGCAAGTGCTCCTGTTGAGTTCAGCAATTTGGATATTTTCCTGTCACTGGACTTTCAAAAAAGCCAAACGTACAATCAGATTTGCAAAGATGCCCATGTTCCACAACCCCCGAAAGCCCCTCTGATTGCTCGTCTCTTGCTAATTCTTAATCAAGCTCACAGAATCCTCACCAGAATCCTCACCTGCTTAGAGTTACCAGCTCCTCTGGGTCAGGAGTACGAGCCAGAAGGTTGCATTGGTTCTGCTGTCACAGCAAAAGAGCTGCAGCCGGATACCTGAGAAAGGTGCAGCTCTGGCTCCAGCTGTGATATGATCAAGATTTTATATGGCAAATGGGTGTTCCCTTCAGCCCAGCTTTAATTGCCATCTGCAGCTGCATTGGCTGGACTCTGCTCACACGCTGCTCAGTGAACACATAATGGGACGCTATGCAGCTCAACCAGGTGTGTCTCAACAAATTCTTAATCACGCTACTATTTTTAGATGGGTAAAGGAAATCTGCTTCTTTAGGGCACCTACCCTTTCCCCGCCACATTGACCTAGCATAAGAGCTCTGGCTACCTCCCTGCCATCTCGGGGCAACTCAGCTTTTGGGGTAATGCGAAGGAGAGTCCCAGGATTCAGCATCCTTTTGTAAACCAATACTGGACTTTCCAAAAACGTCGTCGTGCTTGGAACTCAAGTTACACTGCAGCCGGGGAACATTTGGTCAAGGGCCAGGAAAAGACAAAGACTTTCCCCTTGCAGAAGGTCTGAGTCTATCAAACCTGGGGCTAGCTGGAGAGGGAGGACGGTCCAGTGGGCACCAGAATGCGTATGAGACTTTGAGGTGAAGCAGGAGCTTGAACCTGGGTTTTCAGACTTCCTGGGTGGCGATGAACAAGTCACTTAGCCTCGTGGTGCCTCGGTTCCCCATCTGGGAAGTACCAACTCACAGAGGCGTCGGGAGGATAACAACATTAACTATAGCGAGGGGCTCAGAAACTGCAGTGATCGGGGCCAGATAAGTTCCATGGATAGACAGCCAAAGGGTCAGCTGAGAAGCGAGCCAACCCTGTCTTCATCCTTCCTTCTGGGTCACCGGCCAAGTCACTCACTCGCTCAAAACGGTGCAGTGGTGTTAGCTGGTGATAATGCACCGTAAATACATCTCCGTACAGAATGATTCCCAGTCAAAAGACTTTTGTTGGGCTAGTGTTAAGGTTGCAGATACGACAGCCCCAAATACTGGAAAAATCAGGATATTTGGTGTTAAGATTCCCCAAACAACCTTAACTCTGACCCAATATTAAGACCCATCTGATCACAAACCTTCCCCTCACATACCATACACAGAGAATCATTCTTAGATCTATTCCCATCTCAAGTCAGCCACAACCATCCCCCCGTTCACCTTACAGTTCATGGCACTACACACCAACATCTTGCTTCCTACCCATATAAAAGACAGAAAGCGCAATGGTAGACTGGGTTCTTTGGCTCACAGAGCCACCTCTCTGCACCATCCAACCAACCTCTTAAGGCAGCTGAGAAACACTCTGTTCTGCCCCTTTTGCCTGAAGATCTCTAGCTTTAACAAGCCTACTACTCACCTTTACTCTGTCCATTCTATCCATGAGCCACAGAGCCAGAGCTCCAGTCAACGGAACCGACTGAAACTTGCGGATGGTATATCCGGCGTTTTCATTTATAGTCAGCGATGTGAACAGTTGGAGATGTTGCAATACGTGTGATGGCCATGGAGCCGTGTCCCTGTCAGATGAGCACGGGGTCAGGACCAGGACTGTTTGTAGAACCTGAGGTCTGAATTTCTTGACTTTTGAATGTTTCCTTTTTTTAAAATAGCAACAAAGTTTTAACAGTATGTTAATGGCAGCTAGTTACCTGAACAAGACATTGTCCGGGAGTTTCCTAATTTAGAAAAATCCTAACATTTAGAAATTGTTATGACATAAAATTGTCTTACGAAATACACGTTTTCCTGAGAAGGTTGTTATATAGCAAACTCATGTACAAACTAGCACTCCTGGGACAGATGCATATGGAGACTTCATCAACAGCTACACTCCCCCGTATCTTAGAAGCTCAACCTGCAATCCCCATCCTGCGACATTTATATAATCTCCATAGGAATCGCATCTCAAGTGGCAGATACCTTGGAGGCCAAAAGTGAGCCACTGAGGGCAGGACCAGGGAGACCCCCCCAAAGACCCCCAAAGGCCTACATGTCTATGGAGTTTATAAGCTCTCCAGGACCAAAGGTTTCAGCTCCAACTCTGTAGCCCACCCTGCTCCTGTGGTTTTTATATGCAAGATCCCTAGACTAGATAGGCCTCTACTGTGCACAAAATGTGAGATTCACATGAGCGTAGCTAGGCACAAATGGAGCTTATATACTTCTGCACTCACCGGCAGAACAGACTTTGCAAACTCTGCCAACAGCTGTGTGGATTTTATAGAATGCCAGGGTTCCTGGGCTTTATAAATTCTGCAGAATGCTCACAGGCCCAGAACCACAGCAGCTACTTACTCCAAATCTAACCAACCAAAAGTGCCAACAACAGTCAAAGGCAGCAGAATAAATCACATTTGAAGTTTTTAGGCTAAACAGTTTAAATGCCCAGAGATTTACCAAAGCAAAAACGCCTGTTTCTTAAACTGTCACATCAGAGGAGCATCTCGCTGGATTACCCCCAAATATTCTGGAAAAGTTCTCTGGCAGAGGAGCAGGCATCAGAAAAGGCAGGCAGCTCAGCTTCATTGGAGGAGGTCAGAGGAAGGATAAAAGCCAGACTTGGAACAGAAAGCTAGGAACTCGGGACTGAGAAAACGTAGCTACCAGTGGACAAAGCAGCCATGTGGCCAGAGGCTGGGCAAAGTCACTGATCTGGCTGGCTACTAGCCTTCGTTGCCACTCTCAGGAATTTGACTTGGAACAAATCCCTGGGGTCTCGCCACATGGCGAATGGGGCTTTTGGTGCCAGGAGTAAACACAGCACTTTGTGCTCTGTAAAGCATCCTGCCATGGTGCAGGGTGCAGACTGTCAGTGACCCTCTCCCCTTCCTGCACTACCTGCACCGTTAACATTCGTCAGGAAGCAGCACGTGAAGCAACCCCGTCGACAGTAATTACTTGCCCATCTCCTGAAGGAGCAGAGCAGCTTCTCCCAGAGAGACACAGGAAAGGGAGGGAGGATACACACTACCTGCCCAGTAAATCAGCCCTAGAGAATCTCTGCCTGCATCTTCCTTGGCATTCCCACCTTCTGCCGTTCCCTCCCTCTCCTTTTTGTCTCCACCGTTAGTCCAGCTCCCTTCTGTATACTCCCAGGTAACCTCTGTTAAAACAGAGCTACGGTTGAGTATGCCCCTCAGGAATTTAACATACAGCCCATTCCAGGGCTGTTGTCCTGAACCCAAAACAAGCACCGTAAGCCCAGGAGATTCAGGTGTAAGGGTAACCTTACAAGAAAGTGACACATGTTCAGGTATGGAAATGCACAGGTAGGGCACCCAAACAACCTCAACCCAGCCCTGCAGGCCCCCATGCAATAAGCGGACACTGCTAATTGGAGAAGATCACTGGTTGTGGTCCCAGAATAGATAACACTGATTTTTAAAGATGCATTTGATTTTTTTTCATGTTTTTCTCCTGACAGCATAAAGGGCTTCTTCCCAGAGGGCAACTTGGCTTCACTCCCATTGGGAACAATGGGAGTAGGCAGCCATTTTGAAAGAGAGAGCCACCATCTTCTCTGAAGGCACTTCTATGGACACTTTTTCAGATGGTTACTGTCCACATGTAGAACTCCGAGCAGCTTTTGTACAGCTCTCCCTACTGGAACTCTTGCTGGGAGGGACCTTCAGAGCCCCATCGCTTTGGCTAGATCTGTCCAGAGACTTTCCAGACTGCAACATTGTCCTAGCGTCATTATTCACAGAGATGATCTCTAGCCCAAAATAGATTCCCCCTTAGACGAGATGGCATCTAAAAACGTCTAGGTCTCTCGATATAGAGACTGAATGCTGGGTTCAAGTCCCCATCGTGGGAAGGAATCAGGCTGGGGAGCCATGGGTGAGTCATGCTGGTGAGGGGAAAAGATTGGCAGAGCAACGGTCTAGTTCAGATGAAACCCAGACCCCATGTCAGCGAGAAGCCTAGGGAAAGGCTGAAGAACGACCACCAGTCTGTCCTTACAGAAGGAGTGCATGGGAGGAAGTGTCAGCACATGGAGCTCACTCAGCTGAGTGGAGGGAACAAGGCGTCATTTAGGGGGAGCAGCAGAGACCAGGCTGGGAACATGGACATGCTGAGTGAGAGCCACGGTAAAACGCCATGGCAGAGCAGGAAGCTTCAGTGGAAGAAAGAGGCGAAGGCAAGACCGTTTCATGAAGTGCTGCAGCGAAAGGGGACCGACAATCTCCAGGAAGGCAGGACGAGCTTTAGAACCACTGCCAGCGCCTCACGCTTCTAACCCACGTTCAGAGTGCTCCAGTGGTTGTCGCACAAGACTCAGGCCTGGCCGTGAAAGGGGGACAGCTCTTACCTCCCACCCAGTAAAACACCTTCCTGCCTCTTCACATAGGAGTTCTGGGGGGAGGGTTTATGAGGCGCAAGCAGAACCCTCTGCACGTCCCGTGACAAAGCAGGGCCACTGAGAGCCTGATCACTAAGCAGAGAGATGACGAGTCCGAATGGAGAATCTGCCCACTGCTGAGAGGAGAGATCTGGGACTGCAGGAACTACCCACGTCAGGAGGCCTGTGGGTCCAGGCCAGTGTCACCAGACTCACATGGGTATTTTCTCGCCTCACGTTATGTCTCCCACCTTGGGCGATAGGGGATGGAGAACAGGCTTACAGAAATGTCTATCCAGAGTGACTAGTTGCAGTTGACACTGGCCCTGCCAGTAGACTTGAGGGATGCCCTATTTCACACCCAAAGGGCCAGAAGAGTAGTAAATGGGAGTCTCTATTCAGTCAAATGAGCCAGTTGAAGGAACTAGAGATTTCGCTATTGACTTGAATAGGGGCAGGATTTTTTTTTTGTTATTAGTAATCACATTTATTATGAAAGCACATACGAACCAACAACGCCCCATTGTGCTAGGCATTGAAAAACAATAAAAGACAGTCCTGGCCATCAAGACCTTATAATCTAAACAGATGGGATAGACACAAGGCAGGAGAAAGGGACATAACACCTCAGCATGGTGAACAGTGTGATGGCAACAAATGTCATGTTCGTTCCACCATTATTATTATTGTGGCGTGGCGTGAGCCCTTAAAGTATTAGGCTGGAGAACATAAAAGCAACTACTAAAGGGGAGACAATGAAGTTATTGCCCTGACAAATCCCAATTTGTAATAGCAAATATGGTTATACTTTACCTTTACAATATACAAGACACAGGTAAAACCTCACTGATGTATTTTTTAATTAGTTTAGGGATTTTATAACCCTTTGATGTTTTTGCTAAGATTAGTTCCATCAACAGTCTTAGGGAGTATCCATTACTGGGATTAAAATGCTGAAAGATCTCTTTAGAACAGGGTATACAGTTCTTGAAAAACAATGCCAAATAGCTCCATGACAACTACACATTGATCTCAAACACACAGCACACCACCACCTACAATTCAAAATCCTGCCTCACTGTGGTAGTTAGATGTTGCTTGTAATTATTAGAACTGGGAGCCCTGGCTGTTGGAAGTCTGAAAGGACAGAAAACAGGAAGAAGGGGGGAGGAGTTGAGGAGGCAGAGTGAGAGTTACAGAGGGTGCAGCAGTAGCTTGGTAAAGAGGTTTCCACTTTAAAAATAAAGTCCAGTTGAAGTTTGTTCGTACCTTGCCTGGTTGATACAGCATCCACTGAACTTCTGTAAAGATTGTCAGAGCAAATTAGTTTGTGTGCGCGTGCAGAGAGGGGAATTTGGAGTGGTCAGCAATGCACAGTCAGTCAGCTGGCCGTGAACAGGTTTCCAGCAGGACACGTGGGCTTGTCAGAAGCTCCAAGGTCAGGGAAATGATCAGTCCAACACACTAATGCGGATTTTCTCCTCAGTTCAGTCTGAAATGGGGAAAGACCCCGTCACTAACGCCCAAAGGAACTAGCTCGCCGCACGAGTTACAAACAAACAGCATCAAACAAGTGAGGTAAAGTCAAATTCTTTAACCGTCATGCCCACGAGCGTACAAAATCCAGGCTGTTCAGTGAATCCAGAGTTCTATATGCTGCCTACCTAGGGTGACCAGATGTCCCGGTTTTATAGGGACAGTCCCGATTTTTGGCTCTTTCTCTTATATAGGCTCCTATCACCCGCCACCCCCGTCCCGATTTTTCACACTTGCTGTCTGGTCACCCTGTGCCTACCTTACTGACTTTCTAGCTCTAATTTACCAACACAACAGGATTTCGGATCCCAAAAAAACTGCCTCAAAATCTCTTGAGATGTAACAGGTCACAGGGAGGGCCTGGGACAGCGCATACAGGATGGGCCTGGATGACTGGCTAGCCCAGGCCATGGTCCACTCAGGCAACAGCCAGGAGGAGGCTGAATCTGCCAGCAAGGCAGTCTCCATCTCTGCAGCTTCTATGGCCCAGTCCCGCTCCCACTGAAGTCAACAGGAGTTTTGCGATTGAATTCAGTGGGAGCAGGACCGAGCCCTTCGGTTGGGGATAGTTTCCTCCTGCTGAGGCCCGACTGGGAAGGCCATAGGGTTGTCTAAGGAGCCCACACTCCTCGGCCTACTTCTTCCATTCTGCCACCTGGCAACTTCCTCTTGCAGCCCTTCTGCCCCCATCCAGAGACGTGGGGACAGCGGGCAGGAGGATGAGAAAAAGGCCCTGTCAGGATTTTGCGCTGGCGTGTTTCTTCTTGTAGGATTTATAGTTATTTATTGTCCAGAAGCTCTACTGAAACACAAGGGCTTTCCCAGCTCTAGTTTTTGACTCTACGATGACACCTACTGGTACCATGTGGTATTTGATTGTTCACACCATGCTTCTGGAGCATCTGGCACTCGCTTCCGATCCCGCCACTGACGTACAACGCACCCCTTCGAGACCGCTGCATATCAGAGAACCCTGCTGGTTAGACTCAGAAAGCACCGATCCGGTCATTACTACATCTCCGGGGGCTGCCTAATGCATAAATGGTCCCAACGTTTCTAAAGGATCCCTGGTTCCGGTTGCTTCAGGTTCTGTTGCTCAGCTTGAGACAACCCGGGCCTGATTCTGGAGTCCATTCCAGCTGCTCGGCAATGCTCCAGTGCACAAGGCAGCCAGATCTCTGCGTGGAGAGACAGGGAATCCCTGAGGGGTGCAGAGCAGGTGAAGCAGACCACCCCCCTGGGAGAAGGACAGCCTTCCCATGCCCTGTGTCTTTGGGCTCTGCAAGCTGGCTGCAGCTTTTGCCAGGACAGCTCCAGGATCAGGGGAGTGCAGAGGTGGCTTAAGGCTACCTCCCTCCTACACTCATCCACTTTGGTCCTGCCCGGTCAGGCCAGAGATCTGTCACTCCTGCGGCTCCCAGTGATGTCAGTGGGAACGGAGAACCCGCAGCCCTTCTGGGGACTGGGACAGCCGCGTTTCTCTGGGCACCCAGACTCAGCGCCATGTTGGGATGGGTTGGCTGTAGGGCTGTACTTCCCACCTGGCCACGAGTGCTGTGTCCCCTCCTAGAGTGAAAGGACCCCCCCAGAAGGGGCATCTCCCACCCCAGGAGAGTCTCTTGCACAGTCCAGTAGCTTTGCTTGAGAGCCCATGTAAATGTCCCCCGTCTTAACTTCATCCTCCCTTCTCAGCTGCACAGCCCGATACGACCCTACACGACTCTCCATCCTCAGTGCCAGATTAATCCTGGAGCCATAAGGTGCAAACCCACCGGTGCCAGAGTGGGGGTCTCCTCCCAGGAAAGAAGCTTTAACACCAGCCAGAGCTCCACAGGAGTCCCCAGGAGGTGGCTGCATGCCTGGGAGAAGCGTCCTGTGGATTGCATAGGCCCGCCCTGGCCCTACTCATTCCTGGGGCTGGGGCCAGCCAGCTCCCTGTCCTTCTGTGCAGAGGGAAATGTGGATGGATCGCATGGGGATGTCTCTGCTCCTGGAAGACTGATCTCTCCCCACGGCTGCAGCCTGGAGCCAGAGAAGTCAGAGCAGCTACTGCAGCAGCAGAGGGAGGTGCCATGGTCAAGCAGTCTATTGGCTTGGAGATTGCTGTGCGTACTCCCTGGCTGGACTCGGCAGCAGAGGGACTGAGCGGGTCTGGCTGAAAGCAGCATGCGTTTGGTGGACAGTTCTGTCCCCAGACAGGTGTGTGTTCTCCACGGCCTGCAGGGAACAGCCTGGGCAGCCGTTACTGAAACACCCCTGTCACGTTCTGGGGCACAGCCCAGGCCAGTGAGAGCTAGGTCGCTGCCTGCCGTGTAATCCTAAGTGCTTCAAAAGGCTCTGCCGCGGTGGTGTGCTTGTCTGGACGCTCCTAGCGAGCACAGCAGCCTGCACTGAGTGTCTGTGGGGTAGGCAGCTCTCACGCCTCCCTGTCCTTAGAATCATGACTATCATTTCAGTCATTTTCACCCAAATTGCCCTCCACCTTCAGATTCGCTACCGATTCCACCAAGTTGGTCAGAATCACGTCTAATGTGGCTGTGCCCTGGTTACGTCCTCCACTCTCCGAAACAAAAATGTGTCCAATCCACTCCAAAAACGTATTGAAAATTTTGAAGGTGGATGGATACACTTTATCAGAGTCACTTTGGAAGTGTGAGACCACCTGCTTTCAAGACCAGATGAAAACACCAGAGCCATTCCACCTGACCCTCTCCCGGTTCATGTAGGACAGAGATCCCAGCTGATTCATAGATTTTATGTAGGGCTGTCAAGTGACTAAAAAAATTAATCATGATTAATCACACTGTTAAACAATAATAGAATACCATTTATTTAAATAGTTTTGGATGTTTTCTATATTTTCAAATATATTGATTTCAATTACAACACAGGATACCAAGTGTACAGTGCTCACTTTATATTTATTTTTGATTACAAATATTTGCACTGTAAAAAACAAAATAAATAGTACTGGGAAAATCAATATATTTTAAAATGTAGAAAAAGATCCAAAAATATTTAATAAATTTCAGTTGTATTCTACTGTTTAATAGTGCGATTAAAACAGATTAATCGCGATTAATTTTTTTAGTTAATCACAAATTAACTGCGATAAATCGACAGCCCTAATTTTAAGGCCAGAAGGACCATTATGTTCATCTGTAGCAAAACACAGGCCATAGAATTTCCCCCGTTCCTGCGTCCAACCCAAGCAACGTATGCTTGAGAATGCCTTTTAAAAAGAGAAATCCCATCTTGATTTAAAGGCTTCTGGCAGGGCAGACTCCACCATCTCTCTTGGGAAGCTATTCCAGTGGTTATTTACCCTCCCTCGTATTTTCAGTTTGAACTTTGCTGATTTAACCACCAGACACTGGGTCTTGTTATGTCTGTGAGAATCAAGAGCCCTCTCGGATCAGAAAACTCCCCGTGTCGGGACCCTCAGAGTGTGATCACGTTACCTTTTAAGAGTGGTAGCCATGTTAGTCTGTATCAGCAAAAAGAACAGAGGACTTGTGGCACCTTAGAGACTAACACATTTATTTGAGCATAAGCTTTCGTGGGCTTTAGCTTATGCTCAAAGAAATGTGTTAGTCTCTAAGGTGCCACAAGGACTCCTCTTTCCTATTACCTTTTATTTCTCTTTGATGAACTAAACAGATATCGTTTCCTAAGCCTGTCACTGCCAGGCAGGTTTCCTAGACCCTGGACTATTCTAGTAGCTCTTCTTCGACCCCTCTCAAATGTTCACCATGTTCTTTAGAGGGTCTAAGGTAGTGGGCTCCCCAGTGCCGGACAGAGGGAAAATATCATCCCCTGATAATATCCTTCTGGTAGAACAGCTCAGGACTGTGTTAGCAATTTGTGCCACAGCATCGCAATGGGAGCTCATGTTCAGCTGAGTCTGCACAATAACCACCAAGTCCAGAGGGAATCTGCCGCCCTTAGACTTTCATGGCAGGAACCTACTTCCCCTCTGTCTCCCGCATCCCTCCCTGGAGACCAGGGACCTGCTCCCCATCCGACCCCTGCAACCCTCCCCCAGCCTCCTCCTCTTCCATCCCTGGGGCCGGGGACCCATTCCCCAGCTCAACTCAATCACAATAATACCTGGGCACCACCCTCCTGGCCCCCTGCTGTCCACATGCTCAGCCTGCACCCCCATGCTCCCTGCACTCCACACCAGCCCCAGCAATCTGCACCCCATCCCATGGCCTGCCCATCTCCCCACCCTTCACCCCCCCCATCCTCCCCACCCTTCACCCCCCCATCCTCCCCACCCTGTAGCCATTGCCTGCCCCCCCAGCATCCTCACCCCCCATTATGCCCCACACACCTTTCCAGCTGACTTCCTTGCTGTTGGCTACAGCATGAGTCCAGGGTAGTGGCAGCTGCAGCTGGGGACCACGGGCCAGGCAGATTGGCTTGTGGCCGAGGCCCTGGCAGCACTTGCAGTGCCACCAGGAGCACCCCCAAGCTGCTCAGCACTCGTTATCTTACCTGCACTGGGGGCAGGGAGGGGGTGGGAGAACTTCCCTGACAGCCCGACTGGTGGCCACTTCCTGCTCCTCAGAGCCCTGGCTGGCAGCCATCCCTTCTCCTGGGCAGCCCCACCAGCCGCATCCCCTGCCACCACTGCCCAAATCACACCCCTGAAAGAAGCTGTGAAGGGGCGACATGGGACAGCGCTGATTGCCCTGTTCTGTTCCCTCCCTCTGGGGCACCTGGCATTGGCCACTGTCGGAAGACAGGATAGTGGGCTAGCAGGTGCCATCCAGTGTCAGTCCATTCTTATGAAAGATGTAGCTATGCCGACCTCAGCCCCGTTATAGACGCCGCTAAGTCAATGGAAGAATTCTCCTGTCAACCTAGCTACTGCTTCTCGAGGAGGGGGATTTCCAGCCACGACCGAACAATGCCTTCCAGCGAGCTAGGAAGCATCTACACTGCCATGGCCCAGCTGCAACCCCACAGCTGTGCTGCTGCAGCATCTGTACTGTAGATAAGCCTCAGAAACAGGCCACCCTAGGCAACTGCCTAGAGCAGCCTCTCGACACGTCCTTTTCAGAGTTACTGCTTGCCGGGACACGGTCCCCCATCTGCTAAGTGTGAGCAACCTTCTTTATTCCTAGATGTATCACCCTGGATTTGGCTGCATTAAGAAACATGCTTAGCTGCACCCAGCTTCCCAAGCAATCCACACTGCTCTGTGGGCTTGACAGCATGAACATTTGCTTGCAGCCAGCGGAGGCGTAAATCTACTCTGCACTTGCCCTGTCATGCTCCACGTGTCCACATAAGAACATAAGAAAGGCCGTACCGGGTCAGACCAAAGCTCCTTCGAGCCCAGTATCTGTCTACCGACAGTGGCCAATGCCAGGTGCCCCTGAGGGAGTGAACCTAACAGGCAATGATCAAGTGATCTCTCTCCTGCCATCCATCTCCATCCTCTGACGAACAGAGGCTAGGGACACCATATTTACCCATCCTGGCTAATAGCCATTTATGGTCTTAGCCACCATGAATTTATCCAGTCCCCTTTTATACATTGTTATAGTCCTAGCCTTCACAACCTCCTCAGGCAAGGAGTTCCACAAGTTGACTGTGCGCTGCGTGAAGCTTTTATTTGTTTTAAACCTGCTGCCTATTAATTTCATTTGGGGACCCCTAGTTCTTGTATTATGGCAATAAGTAAATAACTTTTCCTTATCCGCTTTCTCAACATCACTCATGATTTTATAGACCTCTGTCATATCCCCCCTTAGTCTTCTCTTTTCCAAGCTGAACAGTCCTAGCCTCTTTAATCTTTCTTCGTATGGGACCCTCTCCAAACCCCTAATCATTTTAGTTGCCCTTTTCTGAACCTTTTCTAGTGCTAGAATATCTTTTTTGAGGTGAGGAGACCACATCTGTACACAGTATTCGAGATGTGGGCATACCATGGATTTATATAAGGGCAATAATATATTCTCAGTCTTATTTTCTATCCCCTTTTTAATGATTCCTAAGATCCTATTTGCTTTTTTGACCGCCTCTGCACACTGCGTGGACATCTTCAGAGAACTATCCAAGATGACTCCAAGATCTTTTTCCTGACTCGTTGTAGCTAAATTAGCCCCCATCATGTTGTATGTATAGTTGGGGTTATTTTTTCCAATGTGCATTACTTTACATTTATCCACATTAAATTTCATTTGCCATTTTGTTGCCCAATCACTTAGTTTTGTGAGATCTTTTTGAAGTTCTTCACAATCTGCTTTGGTCTTAACTATCTTGAGCAGTTTAGTATCATCTGTAAACTTTGCCACCTCACTGTTTACCCCTTTCTCCAGATCATTTATGAATAAATTGAATAGGATTGGTCCTAGGACTGACCCTTGGGGAACACCACTAGTTATCCCTCTCCATTCTGAGAATTTACCATTAATTCCTACCCTTTGTTCCCTGTCCTTTAACCAGTTCTCAATCCATGAAAGGACCTTCCCTTTTATCCCATGACAGCTTAATTTACGTAAGAGCCTTTGGTGAGGGACCTTGTCAAAGGCTTTCTGGAAATCTAAGTACACTATGTCCACCTTGTCCACGTTTGTTGACCCCTTCAAAGAACTCTAATAGATTAGTAAGACACGATTTCCCTTTACAGAAACCATGTTGACTATTGCTCAACAGTTTATGTTTTTCTATGTGTCTGACAATTTTATTCTTAACTATTGTTTCAACTAATTTGCCCGGTACCGACGTTAGACTTACCGGTCTGTAATTGCCGGGATCACCCCTAGAGCCCTTTTTAAATATTGGCGTTACATTAGCTAACTTCCAGTCATTGGGTACCGAAGCTGATTTAAAGGACAGGTTACAAACCTTAGTTAATAGTTCCGCAACTTCACATTTGAGTTCTTTCAGAACTCTTGGGTGAATGCCATCTGGTCCCGGTGACTTGTTAATGTTGAGTTTATCAATTAATTCCAAAACCTCCTCTAGTGACACTTCAATCTGTGACAGTTCCTCAGATTTGTCACCTACAAAAGCCAGCTCAGGTTTGGGAATCTCCCTAACATCCTCAGCCATGAAGACTGAAGCAAAGAATCCATTTAGTTTCTCCACAATGACTTTATTGTCTTTAAGCGCTCCTTTTGTATTTTGATCATCAAGGTGCCCCACTGATTATTTAGCAGGCTTCCTGCTTCTGATGTACTTAAAAAACATTTTGTTATTACCTTTAGAGTTTTTGGCTAGTCGTTCTTCAAACTCCTCTTTGGCTTTTCTTATTACACTCTTGCACTTAAGTTGGCAGTGTTTGTGTTCCTTTCTATTTGGTTCATTAGGATTTGACTTCCACCTTTTAAAGGAAGTCTTTTTATCTCTCACTGCTTCTTTTACATGGTTGTTAAGCCACGGTGGCTCTTTTTTAGTTCTTTTACTGTTTTTCTTAATTTGGGGTATACATTGAAGTTGGGCCTCTATTACGGTGTCTTTAAAAAGGGCCCATGCAACTTGCAGGGATTTCACTTTAGTCACTGTACCTTTTAACTTTTGCCTAACTAACCCCCTCATTTTTGTATAGTTCCCCCTTTTGAAATTAAATGCCACAGTGTTGGGCAGTTGAGGTGTTCTTCCCACCACAGGGATGTTGAATGTTATTGTATTATGGTCACTATTTCCAAGCGGTCCTGCTATAGTTACCTCTTGGACCAGCTCCTGCGCTTCACTCAGGATTAAATCTAGAGTTGCCTCTCCCCTTGTGGGTTCCTGTATCAGCTGCTCCATGAAGCAGTCATTTAAAGTATCGAGAAATTTTATCTCTACATTTTGTCCTGAAGTGAAATGTTCCCAGTCAATATGGGGATAATTGAAATCCCCCACTATTATTGGGTTCTTAATTTTGATAGCCTCTCTAATTTCCCTTAGCATTTCATCATCACTATTACTGTCCAGGTCAGGTGGTCGATAATAGATCCCTAATGTTATATTTTTACTAGAGCATGAAATTTCTATCCATAGAGATTCTATGGAACATATAGATTCGCTTAAGATTTTTACTTCATTTGAATCTACACTTTCTTTCACATATAGTGCCACTCCTCCCCCTGCACGACCTGCTCTGTCCTTCTGATATATTTTGTACCCCGGAATGATTGTGTCCCATTGGTTGCTCTCAGTCCACCAGGTTTCTGTGATGCCTATTATATCAATATCCTCCTTTATCACAAGGCACTCTAGTTCACCCATCTTATTATTTAGACTTCTGGCATTTGTGTACAAGCACTTTAAAAACTTGTCCCTGTTTATTAGTCTGCCTTTTTCTGATGTGCCAGATTCTTTTTTATGTGACTGTTTATCATCTGATCTGGCCCTTACATTATCCTCTTCCGTCCTCTGCTCCTGACTATAACCTGGAGATTCTCTATCATCAGACTCTCCCCTAAGAGAAGTCTGTGTCCGATCCACATGCTCCTCTGCAGCAGTCAGCTTTCCCCCATCTCCTAGTTTAAAAACTGCTCTACAACCTTCTTAATGTTTAGTGCCAGCAGTCTGGTTCCACTTTGGTTTAGATGGAGCCCATCTCTCCTGTATAGGCTCCTCCCATCCCAGAAGTTTCCCCAGTTCCTAATGAACGTGAACCCCTCCTCTCTACACCATCATCTCATCCACGCATTGAGACTCTGAAGCTCTGCCTGCCTACCTGGCCCTGCGTGTGGAACTGGGAGCATTTCTGAGAATGCCACCATAGAGGTCCTGGATTTCAGTCTCTTCCCTAGCAGCCTAAATTTGGCTTCCAGGACATCTCTCCTACCCTTCCCTATGTCATTGGTACCTACATGTACCATGACCACCGGCTCCTCCCCAGCACTACACATAAGTCTGTCTAGATGCCTCGAGAGATCCGCAACCTTCGCACCAGGCAGGCAAGTCACCATACGGTTCTCCCGGTCATCACAAACCCAGCTATCTATGTTTCTAATAATCGAATCTCCCATTACTAATACCTGCCTTTTCGTAGAAACTAGAGTTCCCTCCCCCGGAGAGGCAACCTCAGTGCGAGAGGCAACCCCAGCACCATCTGGAAGGAGGGTCTCAACTACGGGATGGTTTCCCTCTGCTCCCATTGACTGCTCTGCTTCCCTGGGCCTTTCATCCTCCTCAACAGCGCAGGGGCTGTCTGACTGGAGGTGGGACAATTCTACAGTGTCCCGGAAAGCCTCATCAACATACCTCTCTGCCTTTCTTAGCTCCTCCAGTTCCGCCACCCTGGCCTCCAAAGTCCATACATGGTCTCTGAGGGCCAGGAGCTCCTTGCACCGACTGCACACATACGCCACCCGCCCACAGGGCAGGTAATCATACATGCAACACTCAGTGCAATAAATTGGATAGCCCCCACTCTGCTGCTGGGATTCTGCCTGCATTGTCTCCTAGTTAATGGAAGGGTGGTTTACAGAAAGGGGTTTTGAAATGTGGTTCGGTTTATAGGTTTTAGGGGGACCACGGGGAAGGGGTTTAGGGCTGGCGAGGGACTCCCACTCCCCTTCTAAACTCCCTTGCGAAACTCCCTGTTAGCAGCCCCTGGTCGCTTGTGCGCGGCTTTATAAAGCCCTGGCCTGAGTGACTGCCCCGCCCACTGATTAAGGCTCAGCCAATTACCAGAGGCTTCGAGCTTTCAAACCTGCCTCCAACTGCCAGCCAGAGCACACGGTCCCTCAAACAACCAACCAAACAAACAAACAGACAGACAGACAAACACAAGCTCAGCACACAGCAAGTAACCCCCAAACACAAACAAACACACACTACAGACAGTCACTTACCCCACAGATGCTGTATTAGCTCCTCCTTCACCTGGAGAACTCCCTTGCGAAACTCCCTGTTAGCAGCCCCTGTTCGCTGCTAGAGCACAGCTTTACAGTCTGCCCTGCTTTGAAATGGGAGCAGATCAAAGCACCCTGGGGAATGGTTAGTGGGGCATCAGCAGGGTCCGCACGGACAGCTAGTGCCAAGCACTACGTGTCTGTGGAAACAAGCCCAGTGTCAGTGATCGATCCGGGCTTGTCATTGGTCAGCCCACCAATGAACGTGTCATCTGCAAACTTTATCCGCCATGGTTTTCTGTTTTCTTCCAGATCATTCATAACAATAGTGAACGGCTTTGGGATAAGACCCAACCCTTACAGGATCCCACTAGGTACACCTCCGCTAATTGATCATTCCCCATTAACAGCCCTGTTTTGATAGCTAATCAATTAATTGTTAACCCATTTCATTTTGGCCACATTGACCTGGGATAATCCTTGTTTTTTAAATCACAAGGGCAGTTGGTGCTAAGTCAAATGATTAACAGACGTCCAAGTATGTTTTATCAAGTTACCTTTACCATCCAAGCTTGTAATCTTGGTAAAAATGGCATCAGGTTTGTTTGACAAGCCCTATTTTCCATGCAATCACTTTGATTGCTATTAATGATCATTTCAGTTAAGTTTCCAGATGGAGTCAGGGGGCCTGAAGCACCATCCATCTAGATCGTTATATCTGCATGTAGGCACAGCTAAGGGCCTCCTCTGTAACTTAATCATGAACGGTAATTGCTTTATTAGCCACTGACCTGGGACTTAATGACCCTATTCCTTGATTTCTGTTATCAGCAAACACACCATACTCCTGAGATGAAACCCTGTCCTCAGGGTCTGGAACTAAAGGCTGTAGCCTCTGCCTCCTACTTACTTCCACCTGCATATGGTATTATCTCTCTCTACACACCCTATTGATTCTAAGGCCAGGAGAGACCATTGGAATCCTCGTCTGAGTCCCGGTAAAACACAGGCCAGAAAACTGCCCCAAAATAATTCCCAGGAGTGGATCTTTTTGCAAAATATCCAATCTTGATTTAAAAAATGGTCAGTGGATGGAGAATCCACCACAAACCTTGGTAAGCTGCTCTAATGATTAATTACTGACTGTGAAAAACAGACACCTTATTCCCAGTCTAGATTCATCTAGTTTCAGCTTCCAGCCAGGGGGTCAAACCTGAAGCTGGGAGTAGCAGAGTTCACAATCAGGTTTCAGGCCAGGGTCAATACCAAGGGTCTGAGTCAGGTTCCAGGCAAGGTCCCAATCCAGCTGTCAGAGCAAGAATGGTCACAGCAGTTGTTGGAAAATCATAGTGCTAATGAAGCCTTTCCGTATTAGGCCTGAGTAAACCAAAGTTATGTTATGCTTGTCCAAACTGTGTTGGAAAGCTTACAGAACTCATTAGACTGAAGGCCGTGTATCTACCTAAGTCAGCTATTTCGCTTATCAGTTTTGTTTGGCTCCCCAAGTATATGTTGGCTCCCCAAGTGTATGCAGCTGCGTTCACATGTATGCATCCAAAGTATCTAGTACAAAGGGTCAACGGATGTATCTTGTGTCCCCTTCAGAATGACAAATGTATCCTCAACAGATGTATCTTGTAGGCCCCACAAAATGATATATGTATCCTGCGTACCCAATTATCCCCTAATAGATACATGTACAGGGTCTATAGGTCAACCAAATGACGTAGACAAACGTAGGCTAAGTTGTTTGTTTCGGGGTATAAAGGTAAGCCCATCTGGCCATGTAAGGTGTGTCTCTTTCTCTGGCACTAGCCGAGAGGAACACCCGCTCAGCTGACCGATCAATAAAGGGTGTGGTACTTGTCTTCCTGTCTCCGTGCCTCCTTGGTGTAATTAGGTAAGCTCCAGGGGGAAACGAGCCCTTTTGGCTAACACAGCTACAAAAGATCCACACTGTGGCCTGGTTACTTCCTAGAACCTCTTGGGCTTGTATAGGGCAGAGACCTCATCAGGAGCCATGAGGCTGCTGCCTGTCAGAGCCCTTGAGGCGGGACTTCCCATGGTCTATGTCCACAGTAGATCATGGGGAGTAGAGTACAAGCTGGTTCTAGCTGCTGCTGTACAACAGCATGGCAATATCTGCAGCCTGGTAAGTCTACGGGCCGGAGCTCAAGAACCCCAAGGCACTCGTCTTATTGAAAATCAGTATTAACAGTCCAGCCAGCTCTTTTTAAACTCTTGGATGCAAGTTCGCTGAAGCTACTGATTTAAAAAATGCCTCACTTTAGTAGCCGCTTATACTGTTTTAAACATGCTCACAGAGGATAATTAGTGAAATGGAAAGCAATAATCACCATATGACGAGCCCTGTATCAACTAGCATCATGCCTAGTGACAAAGTGAGTATTGACTGAAAGCATCCGTATATTCATCCCTGCCACACACTATGGTAATTAAATCTTTTGGTACAAATAATATTACCTCGTGATGGGTGTTCATTTGAAGAACTAATAATCATCCTGGTACAATAATATCAAAGCAAAGGAAACCTATGTAGCAAACATTCTATGGACAGTTATGAATTCCCCGTAAGATGTTGTTACGCACACAAGTGGTTTAAAACAAGGGGGGCGTCATCACCTAACCAACGGAATGCGTGTCTACCCCTAAGTGACTGTAAGTGATAACCAGGGTCCCTCAGGTCACGAGAAGGAGACATGGCAGGAGAGCAGCAGAGCTTGCAATTCAGCACAAACAGGATGGAGAATAGGTAGAGCATGGAGACCACCTTCCCCTCAGATCACCAGACCCCATGTTCGCCGTTCATAGACTGATATTGAATAAACTTTGCTTTGCAGGGATCATCATCCAGCAGAAATCCGACTTCAAAGGGTGGCTGAGAACAATGAAAGTACCAGGGATGGGACACTTGGGCTGGGGAGGGGGAGGGCTCCGAGACACGCAAATGACGCATTCTCTGTCTCAGCCACTTGGAGCAGGCTGGTT
>NC_059090.1:27103246-27138976 GCF_020497125.1 Mauremys mutica
CTAAAAACCCCTGTAGTAAAGGGATATTGACAAGCTCCCCACCAGGTGAAATGCCCCATGGTGCAGCGAGCTGGGCCAAACCCTGTGCCCCAGGTGAACTTGCAAACCAGGGTTTAGATCCCCACTGCTCACACACAAGCTGAGTTGTGCCCTGCACTGTAATGCAGAGGGGTGGCATTTCCCCTGGGTCTCTGTCACCCCCATCAGACCCTACTGCAGTAAAACCCAGCCCTGTCCCTCAGACCCACTCAGAGGAAAGCTGGGTGAATGTGCCCAGCTGTGATGGGGAAGGAGCACAGGGTAAAGTTCTAGCCCCACTGAACTCAGTGGGGATGTTGCCGTTGACTCCCATAGTGCTGGGATTTCACCCACAGCCTCGCTGATCACAGGTCAAACAGAAGCATGGACACTCCTCTCAGTTCAATGCACCTGGGGGGTGTTTGTGTTAACCAAGAGATGAACTTCTGTCGGAATGACCTGCAGCTGGGAATGCCGGCAAAGTCTAAGGGACTGGATGGGGGAGTCAGCCAGGATCACATGACTGCAGGTGCTTGGAGAGACCCTCTATGGAGATGGAGAGGGAGGTTGAGACAGGTGCTTATCTAGGGGCGAGGTAGGTTAGATCATGTCCAAATCCCACTGCCATTTGTCCTACCTGCTCAGTAATGTTCCCTGCCTGTTCCCATAAAGGTTCACAGGCAGGCTCTACCCATTCTTCTCCTAGTTGTTTCTGTATCACCAATTCCCCATTGTCTTCCTGCCCAGATTTTCCTTTCCATACAGCCAATGGGAAAGTTATAAACAAGGAACTATTGCAGCAGGACCCCTGTGGAGAGTTGGCTGGATGTGACCGAGTGAGCATCGTATGAGTGCAAGGCAGCAAAAACCTCACCAACATCCCCAGTAGCTGTAGACAATAGACTACCCTGAACATGAGAAGTAGGGCATGGTCCTGTGGCTCCAGTTAACCACCAACCTTCTCAGAGACTGCTGGTGGAGGGAGAGGTCTAGGGCCTATGTCAGACCCCACTGACACCACTGCTGGAAGCAAAAGCTGTGCTAAAGAGCTGCAGACGGTACTAGCAGAGTGGCAGGAGCTGTACTAAAGACAGCATCAGATCAGTGTCTGGCCAAGTCACTCCTTGGAAAAGAACATGCTGACTTTGGGGAAGCTTGGTGACCTCATGAGGAAATAGGACAATAAGTAGGTGGGGTGGTGGTGGTGATGATGATGATGATGATGATGATTAAATACTACTGCAGTCCTGTTTAAAAGAATTGCTCCATTCTCTGGCTTCTGTGCCACACTCTTCCCCCTGCCCTCCCTCCCCCCAAAAATAAATCCTGTGGTGGTCGAAGTCACCCTGGCCCACCAGGCAGTCACTGGTGATGCTGGGAATTTTTCCACACAAAAAACTCTGCGGAAAACTGTTTTTGTTCTTTCTGTTTGACACATTTTTAAGTGGACACTCTGACAAAAAGGAAACTTTTTCAAACAAGCAATGTTCTGTATGAAATGTCTTGATGGGGAAATGGGAGTGAGCTTTGAAATGCTGCAAGCTGAGGAGCTTGCAGTAGCTATGGCTGTTTTAACAGGGGATGGCTTTAATTATGTCAATGATTAATAAGATCAGTACAGTATCCCTTGTGCTGTTGCATTTTAACTGTTTTTATGCTGTTTGTCAATTTTTTAATCGTGATTGTCCAGCACAGTTTAGTACTAAAAATGCAAACTAAAATTGGGGAATTTTCTCACTTGTGATATAAAAACACTGGTTTGCTATTAAAATGCTCAGCAATGAAATAGTTAATGTAGACATTCTCAATTTGGTACAGAATTAACACTTCTGTTAAGATGCACTGAGCAGTTCACATCTCTGAGCTGTTTCTGCCTGTCTGCAGGCTCAGGATGACAGCTCTGCAGTAGGAAGGGCTTCTTTACAATAGCTGGAGACCCTGCTGGGAAGAGAAGTGGCCCACTGAGCTGCCTTAAGGAGTCTTCAGTGGCTGGTCAAGCTGTGATCTCGGCTGCCCGGCCCTTGCACGTGAGAACTTCCCTGGAGAGAACAGAAGCACTTGTGGCACCTTGGAGACTGGAGAGCGATTTCAAGGAAGTTCAGTTTGGGGAGAACCAAAGCAGAAACTTCCAGCTTCCAGGCTTCCCTCAGGGAAGGGCCTTGTCAATTCTTGTGAGCCCTTCCCCCACCTATCCCCACTAGAGTGATCTCAGCTGTACGGGTGCTGTGTCAGGGCCCCTCACCAGAGTTCACTTCCCTCCACTGCAGCTTCAGCCAAGATCCCCCTCAATGCTGCCTCTTGCTGGGAAGTCTCCTCCGTGCCCCCTCTTTGCAAAGCCCTCTGTGGAGAGGGTGACAGGACCCCTGAGCGGAGTTCTTGCCTCCAGGTAGGAGCCTTGTTCCCCTCAGTCTTGCTCTCTCCGTTCAGTGATATTATCTGACCAACTTGGGGCTCGTGTACAGTCCTGCTGAGGACCCAAAAGGTCATGGGGGTTTCAGGTAGAAAGCTTGGGCAGTGAGTTCTCCAGCTGTACTTCCCCTGTCCGCTGCTCTTTCCCCTGTTCACCAATGGATGGTGGCAATGAGCCATGTAACATCTGTGGTTCAGGCTGCCAGGCTCACACATTGCCTGGGCTGTGAGCTCTGCTACCAGCTCCAGAGTTCCAGTACCATGGTGACTGACACTCGTAAAACACAGACAAGGTGGGTGAAGCAGGTAATCTCTTACTGAACCAGGTTTCCTGCTTTCAGGCGCCACAGAGCTCCTCAGGTCACAAGAAGCTCAAAAGCTTGTCTCTTCCACCATCAGAACTTGGTTCAGTAAAAGAGATTACCTCACGCATCTTCTGTGCCTCCTCCTGGGACCAACACAGCTACAACTCTCCTGAACTGGGCAAGTTAGATTCTTTTACAGTGGCTGGATTGGTGCATAGAGGCTGAAAGAAAATTGTACAGGGACTTTGGGGCTAGACCTGGTCAGAAAATATTAAATATTTTCCACAAACTTTTAAAGGAATAAATGACTGTTTCTGTGAATTCTTTGGGTTTTTATTTAAAGTCCCTAAACTTTTCAGTTTTCAAAAACTGAATTTTTTGGCTCTCCTGCAAATCATTTTAAATGCAACACCTCACTAACATTGTTTACAAAATTACTTTCATTGGAAAAATTTTTGAACAAAGTTTGACCAGCTCCACTGGAGATCAGGGTTCTCTCTTGCCTCATTTGAGCACTGGACCACTTGCAGCTTGGTGCTTGGTCTATTGTGAGGTCACTGGACCAGATCCACCAAGATATTTAGTCTCAATTCCTAGGGATTTCCACAGGAGTTTGGGGCCTAAATACCTCTTGAGGATACAGACTGTCCCACTCTGATTCTTCAGACCTCCAAAGTGCTCTGCCAAAACCAGGGTAAAAAAAATCTGCTATTTCAAGAGTGAAATACAAGCAAGAAAAACCTTGTCCCAGGTCACAAACCCTATTCTTTCTCTGTTCAAGTGAGCTCACAATGCCCCAGCGATGTAGGACAGTGCAGTTAATCCTAGGTAACAGGCTGGGAAATGGACAGTGTTAAGGCTGATGGGAGAAAAGGACCTTGTATCTCCAGTAACTTATCAGTATCTTAAAATGCAGGAGCCTGGTTCCAGTGTCCGTCATGGGAGGCAGTGATCTGCCAGCAACAATTCTGCCTGTGGTCAAAGGCGACAGCTATTAAATGCCCAGTGATGTTATGGGCTAAAGTGTCACCACTTTGAACCTGGAAACTGCTCCCCTCCCCTGTGGTTGTTACATCCCAGCAGCAATCACAGGCCAGGGGTTAACTGACTTGGGCTCTAAGGTTGGCCAGTCAGAGAGTGATGTGACTCCCCCCAGAAGCTATTGAAGGGAGGCTGACACAGCCCAAGTAGGAGGGGAGTTTTAGCAACAAGCAGGCTGTGGAGCAGAGACCCTGGAGGACTTTGCAGCACAAATGACATTTGTGGCTGCTGCTGGTGGTACCTCTTGTGGGGGGAGAGGCAGAAGTGATGGGCTTTCTCTGTGCTGAATTCAGGAAGGAGCAGTGACTGGCCAATAAAAAGGACTATTAGTTGAATTTCCAAAATGTCTCTGAAAAACCAGTTCTGTCCTGTCTCCAGAGGACCCTGCTTAATACTTGTGAAGTTTATTCAGGGCTCATGAAAAGAGGCTCCCTGACCCAGGCGGAGCTCAGGGCTCTGTAGGGAGGAGGGTGTATGGGGACCCAGGTGGAACCTCCAGGGCCAAGATGAAAGCCGTGATCCTCTGCAGAACAGGAAATGGGACACCTGTTTTATGGTTCCCATCCTGAGGACTGGAGATGCCCCTGAGTGACTGGAGTCTGCAGGATAGAGTTACTGATGGTTCAATGACAGAAGGAGCAGCTGTCGGCAGAAAATCAGGCCACGGGGGAGGAGAGGGGTGGTCAGATCCTGATGGTCAGGAGCTTTAGGGAGAGCTAGAGACACTGTGCGGAGACCTGGAAACCCTGGAGAAGATGAAATTCTATAGACTGACTGGCATTCAGGAGTGTGGGGCACTTGGGGAACATGGCTATAGGACTATGATATATGGAGTCTGTTCTGGATTGGTGGTGAGAGCAGTCCAGAGGGGGCCTCACACGTAAGGGAAAGGCAGGTTTTTCTGAAGGGGGGTGTATGTCACTCAGTGGCTGGCACCAGGAATTGAAGTAGGTCCCGCACCCCTGTTGGACGAATGAAGGGGGCCAGGCAGCACCTGGGGCTCTCAGAGCCAGAGGGCAATTCCTGAGAGGGAGGGGCTATGAGGAGGATGGGGTAGGAAATGGCAGGAAGCATCTGCCAGCAGGGCCGGCTTTAGGCCTATTCCACCAATTCCCCCGAATCGGGCCCCGCGCCTAAGAGGGCCCCGCGCCCAGTGAGAAGCCCTTCCCTGGCTAGAGGCACCTTTTTTAATTTTTACTTATCCGATGGCACTTCGGGTCTTCAGTGGCACTTCAGCGGGTCCTTCAGTGCTGCTGAAGACCTGGATCGAGTGAAGGACCCACCACTGAAGTGCCGCCCAAGACTCGGAGCACCGCCCGGTGAGTACAAGCCCCACGTATTTTTTATTATATTTTATTTTTTTTAAACACGTGTGGGTGGTTTTTTTTTTAAAGTCATCCCTACCGGGGCCCCGTCGAAACTGTTCGAATTGGGCCCCGCACTTCCTAAAGCCGGCCCTGTCTGCCAGAGTCCCCTGAGATGCAGAAAGAGTTTCTCAGCTCAATCTTGATTAGTTCTAGTTTGGGACTAACCTGTGTCAGAGCCTGGGTGTGGCAGTGAGCCCTTGGCAAGCTGGGGAGAAGCCCGGCCGTGCGACGGTTCCTGCTTCCTTCTTTCGAAGGAGTCTCATGTAGCCCTAGGCTGTGAGAGATGCTGCCTTCAATCCGATCTCCCCTCCCCTGCTGGGGTCTCCATCACTCTCCCGACTCATGTGTCTCTTTCCCTCTGTCACTGGCCACATGGAACCAGTGGGAGCTGCAGGTGCCCAGCCTCTGTCTGTCCTGTGTCTTTGTGCCATCAGCCCCACTCTCTGGTGTCTGGTGTTTGACCCTGGCTAACGCTTGGGGATGCAGTGTGTGTGTGTGGAAGCTGGATGCACAGTTAAGCTCTGCCCCTCTCCATGTAGGTGGGGCTGTGATCACCAGTCACATGTTAGGATGTGGGGTTTTAACTGGTGGTTTTATATTCCTGCAGCCAGCTCCTCCTAGGCAGGGTGTGTACAGACCGTGGTGCAGTGTTCAGGCCAGGCTGAGATGGGCCGGAACCATCCCTCCACCTCTCTATGATCTCGTGGCAGGGGTGGGGTGGGGAAGGGTTACAAGAAAATAAACCCCTGATCTGACCTTCCTCCCCACTACCCTTGGTTTGGGTTCATTTTGCCAAATAGAAGCTGAAATGAGGAGATTGTTGCAAAACCAGGACCACGGCCTTCCCCATTTTGCTCTTCTCTAGTGTTAGGTCCCCTCCTGCACCACTGTTTGTGAGTGACACCAGTTCACGTGGTATCTTTGCACAGGATATCGCATTTTCCCCCAACTGCCTTCCCAAGGTACGAGTCACTTGTATTGTCTTCCCCTTGGAGATGCTGTCTCCCTGCAGGGAGAATCAGGCCCCGGTGGCTTTCAGGCGGCTGGGTTTATAGAGGTTTGAGACCCCACCACAACGTTTTGGGCATTGCCCTGTGGTTTAGGTTCAGCGTGCGGCTGGGAAGCTGATTGGGGAGGGGCAGGAAGTGGATGCAGAAGTAACATGTTGCTGGCCCCTCTCCCTCTTCTCATCCCCTCCAGCCACGTGCTGCTAATACTGACCCTGCCCTGTGTCCCCTGGTCGTGCTCCCAGTCCCCTGAGGCAGATCATGGAGATCTGATTTCCCAGAATGTCTGCAGTGAGATCTATGGACCCCATGCTGGGCAATACAGGGGGAATGAGCTCTTGCAGGCCAACCCAACACCGCCCTGAGAGGTGCCAGACTTGGAGGTGGGGTTAGAAGAGAGGAGGGCACAGCTGGAGCAGACTGCGGAGGACAGCTGAAGGCAAGAGCTTCCTGGATGCCTGATGGCCCCCTCTGGAGCAAGGGGCAGCCAGAGCAGAACCCACCCTGGGGAACTATTCGCTGCTAGCCTGTAAGCCCAGTTCAGGTGCCCAGGGAGCGGTGGCCCCACCATGCCAGTGGAACAGTTGCTCTGGGTTCACTGACTGCCCCTTTCAGAGCTGCTCTTTGAGAGGCTCTTACGACCAGAGCAGCGGGGCAGAGCGCTTGGATGTGGCCGACCAAAGGCCTTGGCCTGGCCCCTCGGGGCATCCTGGGAGAGGAACATGGTGACAGTGCCGCTGGGCTTCCTGCTTTCCCCTCGACCGGTGCACCTGGCCATGTCCCCTCCCCATCCCTGGGGGCCGTGCACACGGCTTTTCCCTCTCTGGGACGGTGGGCTGGTCTCTCCTGTGCTGGGTCCCTGCTGGAGTGGGAGAGTGACATGGGGGCCATGCTGGCACGGAGGGGGGAGCAGTGCACCTGGGAGGGACTCTGCCCTGCTGCGGGGCTGGGAGCATGGGCATGGCCGAGGGGCACAGGACGGGTTTATAGAAAATTCAAAAACCAAAGGGAGACAAGTTCTCTCTGATGGATTTTATTATGTCTGTTCCTAAATGGCCCTAAGGGCTGGTCCCTGCTCGATGCCCCAGAGGAAGGCGAAAAACCTCCAGGGTCTCTGGCCAATCTGCCCTGGAGGAAAATTCCTTCCCGACCCCAAACACGGCGATCGGTTTCACCCTGTGCATGCGAGCCAGGACCACAGTGGGGAAAGGACCCGCTGGTCGCTATGGTTACACACCCTGTCCCAGGCCCCTCCAGGATAGTGCCTGTGTCCCAGCACTAACCTGTCTCCAGGGCTTTCTTCTTTGCTTCCATCCCAGCAGCAACTTTTGAACATTGTGTCTTGAATACTGTCCATGCTGGCTCTTTCCTTCATCAAGCAAAACCAAAGCCACTGATGTCACTCAGAAGTGACAAGCAGGTTCACCACCTCCTAATAAAGATGAATCCCCTGACATCTGCCATCCCCCTCACATCCTCTTAGCTCCTGAGATGTGTGATCAGCTGGAACAAACCCTTTGACACAACATAAGTTACACTCAGCACTACAAAATTGCTATGCTCATTTCTTAGACTTACCAAATGTTGCTTACCTCTCCTCAGAGCCAATCCTGTTGCTTTATTGAATGAAGGGTCTTTCATATTTTGAGATCCAATCATCCTTTCAGGTGTTGGATCTGTTTAGCTCCATTCCTGTTCCGTTGTACTCAAATCCTGAGCATCTGTAACTCTCCTCCTGAAAAGACAAATCCATTTGGCAATTAGAGAATCCTAAATGCTCACCTCCTTGTCAGTGATGGTCTGCTGCATTGTGGGTTTGAAACTTGAAGGTGATAAGTGATTGTCTTCCCATTCTAGTCAAGGAAGGCAACTTTTTGCAGATCTTGCAGAATGCGTTTGTTAAGTAATGACTGCTTATAATCCTCAATCCCCAGGAGATCAGATCAGCTGCATTTCTTTCACCTGAAGGGAAACCAGATCCATCAATTTCTCCATTATGAGGTGAGTTCCTTACCTCTTGGTAGCAGTGATGAGTTTTGCTTGTTTCCTTTCTGTAGATCTTCTAGCAACTTCCTGAAGTTTTCACACCCTCAACGTTCAACTCAGCTGCATTTCTCTCATCTGAAAGTATGAGGATCTATTCATTTCCACTTGAATGTTAAAGAAAGGTGCTTTTTTTTTTCTTACCAATTGACATGCCTGGTTCAGCTAGTCAGATTTGCATTAATCCCTTCTAGAACACAACAGCCCTCTGGTCTCCTTGCATCTGGAGATGCAATGTGGCCTATTTATTTGGTCTGCAAGTGTTGCTTTACCACCAGATTCATTTAGAACCAGGGAAACTTAAATGCTTACCTCCATGTCTGTGATGTTCTGCTGACTTGATTCAGATTTGCGACTAGCTGAACTACTTGAAGTGGCTTTTTTTGTCTGTGGGTTATTTCAAGGGAATAAAAAAAAAAAGCATTTTGTCACTGGAGTCCTCAATGGATTGAGCAGCTGGCAAGTCCATTATGCTTTATCTTGTGTCTGCTTTTGACACTCTCCCCATGACAAGTAAGGTCTTCCACAGTTTTTCTCCCTGAAAGCAAAATCCACACTACTTCATGTACACATGGATGTTTGGAGACTGGTATTTCTTACCTCCTTGCCCGGGACAGCCACTGAGCCTCACTTCTCCCTGGTAGGAATGACCACCTGGTCTGTTCATATCTCAGAAGAGCAAAACCTGCAATCAATGTTTGATAGAATTATTTATTACTACTTATTACCAGGTATGAAGAGTCTTCAGTGGAGAAGGTTCCTTAGCATCCAAATCATTAGGCTTCTAGAGACCTTTCAGTGCTCACCTACTTGTCAGTCATGTTCCAGCACAAGGCTTTGATTCTTAGCGGTACAGCTAGCTACACTGGTTAAAACCTGAAGCTTATAAATGGCTGCTTGCCTTTTTCTGAACTAGAAGTAAAAGATGCTTTTCCCTCTGGCCAAGTATTGTTACCTGTCTGACTTCTTTTTTCTTAAATTCAGCAGCCTCTCATCCTCCCTTGAATGGTAAGACCTTCCTTTCACCTGAAAATAGAAACAGAGCCTTTAATTCGTGCCTCCATGCTGTGAGGAGGTGCCTTCCTTACCTCTTGATAGAAATGATCAGTTCCACTTAGTTCTTGACATCTGAAAAATAAGCAACAATGATCAATTAGGCACAAATAGAATCAGCTGGACAACTCCTCTCTGCAAATGGAAGAACAGGCTCAATGCTCATCTTCACACTTTGGTTAGTGCACTTGTTCTTTGAAATAACTTCCCTGTTACATCCTTGTAGGAACAAGCAATGGCCTTCTCTGGGAAGGAAAAAGGAGCAGAGATCATCATCATTGGTTAGAATTACCAACTACTTTCCTTTCATCTGAACAGGTAGCTCCCATTTTTAGTGCTTTATTCCGTACAGCAACTTCTCATGCTCTTTAGAGAGATTAAGATTACATCAGTTACCTTCCTTCCACCTGAAAGTATGTCCAGAACCATTGACTATTACAATACACCATTCCCATATTTCTTACCTCCTTAAAAGGATGGATCCGCTAATTCCTTCCTGTAAACTACAGCCATGTGTCATCCTTGCATCTCGAAATATGACTTTCTGCAAAGATCAATGTTTGACAGACCATATTTTGTCAGGCAACAAATGTAAATGAATTGTCATTGGATTCATTTTGTAACAGGGAGTATAAATGCACACCTTCTGCGTGATGAATTGCTGGATTGGTTTCTCTCTTTCTCTCCATACAATCAGCTGTATTTTTAATCTGGTAGGTATCAGTGGTTTCCTTATTCTTGATTGGAACAAGTCAATACTTCTGTAACCTCAGAAGCTTTGGTTATGTATCCTGCTTTATTCTTATGAAACTGCTTGTAGCCTTTGACAGCAAAGGCTAGATTCACTTCCTTCACCTGAAAGTACACTCAGATTGGTTAGTTTCCACTCCATTGCTAGGAGAAGGTGCATTCCTTACCTCTTGATAGGAACAGGTTCTCTTACTACTTCTGACAGACAAGCTGCAGTGATCAAATCAACAGAAATAAGAGGTTACGTTGCAGTTGGACCTGAAAGGTAAGAACCAAGCTGATGCCAGCTCTCAGCTATGGCCAGTTGTAACCTTTCCTTTTTGAATTGTACAAACACCTGCATTGTTAACCCCTAGTAGTTACAACTGGCTGCTTTGAGCATATCCTGACAAAGGCAATTGGGATTCTACCTGATGCTAAAGAAACCGTCTGGGTTCTTACCCCCATCCACTTCTGTGCTTCTCCTTTCTCTTTTCTTCTCTTCTAGCCTCTTTGCCCACTCCTCTCTTTTTTTCCTCTCTCCTCCCATTCCCCTTAGTTCCCTGGTGTTTCTCATTAACTTCTTTGGGTTTTCCCCCCCCCACACACACCCTCTCCTCCCTTATCAATACTTCATCCCTCCCTCCCTGACTTGTTTCCTTCCTCCTTACAAGAATATTTTCCTTCATCCTTCTGTGTCTCACGTTCCCTTTAGCAATGGAAGCAGGTTGGTCCCAAAGGCCCTGCTCCATCACCCTGGTCCCTGTACTCAGACCCACAGGCAGCAGCCATGTGCTCTGGGTGACAGCCTGGTGTGAAATGCTGCAGCCCCTGGGGACTGACCCAACAATCACTGCATCACAACAGAGTCCCGGGTCATCACCACCTTGTCATTTGAGCAAAGTGACCTGTCTCATGCCCTTCCCCCGCCCCCCAGGGGAGCTGTAGGGGGAAGGCTCTGGCTGGTTCTAAATTCTCAAATGAGTCAAATTACACTCCAGGTCTGGAGTCACCAGCTGGGGCTCTGTTTGTGACAGTGAATTCCAGGGTCATGAACGGCTCCTTTCCCTTACGCAGCCCTCACCTACAGGGTGACCCGATGTCCCAATTTTATAGGGATAATCCTGATATTTGGGTCTTTTTCTTATATAGGCTCCTATTTACCACCCCCTCCTCCCCATGTCCGATTCTTCACACTTGCTGTCTGGTCACCCTACTCACCTGTCTCCACCTCTCTGTCTAGGTCACCACGCCTACGGTGGAATGTTCCACTTCCATCACAATGGGCCAGTTCTGAGCAGTGCTGAGTTCCTGCATCTCCCTCTGAAACCAGTGGGAGCTGCAGGTCAGGGTGACCAGATGCCCTGATTTTTATAGGGAAAGTCCTGATTGTTGGGTCTTTTTCTTATATAGGCTCCTATTACCCCCACACACCCTGTCCTGATTTTTCTCACTTGCTGTCTGGTCACCCTAGCTGCAGGTGCCCAGCCTCTCTCAGGACTAACCCTGTTGGCTGCATTTCATGGTAGCTGGCCCTGCAGCCCTCAGTCAAACTGCCTAAAAGACAACAGACTCATTCGGTGCTTGGCCAGGTTTGTTGTTGACAAAGCACTTGTACCAGCCCCCCCTATACACTCTGCATGGACACTAGGACATGTACGCCCATGAGAATGCACCAGCTCAGTCAGCAGCGGGACTTTCCACTGCCCCCTTGGCCAGATGTACCTTCTGTGACCCCTCTTTTATACCCTGGTACAAACAAGTTGTGTATTGCCCCTCTCACGTGCTTAGTTACCACCCTACACCCTGGACCTGTTGGTTCGAACCCTAGGAGGGGTCAGTGTGTCCCTGTACCATCTTCGGGAAGTGTATTTATTCTATAACGCTGTAGTGAGATATTCTCGTACTACCCTTCTGGACTGTGTTTAGTGACTAGCTAGTGCCTAGTATTTATTAGGAGTGTCTCTGTTTTAGCAACACCTGCCCCATCCTTACCAAGTTCATGTACTGGACAGTTACGTTGTAAGCAGGGCCTGACTCTGGCTGATGTTTGGTTCAGGCCTCATCTAGTACCAGGCTCTGTGTTTCAGGCTCTTTCTGCTACAACCCCCATATCCAAACCACCCCAGGTTTGGCCTTGGTTTTTCCAGCAGATGAGTTTGTAAAACCAAGACCTGAACCATCTCCCCTTCTGTTCTGCTGTAGTGTTAGGGCCTCTGCAGCCTTGTTTGTGAGTGACCCGACCCACCTCTGTAACTTGAGTTGCCTTGAACTCCCTGATCTGTTGTTCACCCTGACCCCCAGGGCAGGAGCAACTCCCACGTGCAGACACTCTTGTCCTCCACTCAGCATCAAGCCCTAACCCTGCTGGCCTGCAGCTTTCAGAAGGTTGGGCTTAGAGTTTGCCAGTGAGCAAAGAGTCAGTGCTGCAAACTAATTCCACCACAACAGTTTGTACTTCACTGGGTGGTTTGGGTTCAGTCTGTGACGGTGTAAGGACAATGTCTGTGAGAAGTAGAGACGTGTCCACAGGAAGTGGAGTTGAAATAGTTCTTTAGCCATGTTGTAGAGGGGAGGTTAATGAGAGCTAGAACTGAAGGGAAGGGAGAGGGAAAGACAGATCTCTCAATGGTCTCAGATTATCTCCCTCAGAAACATAATTCCATAAAACATAAGCAGGAAAGAAGACAGAAGTTAGCAGAACACCACTTCTGCTAGTTCAGGATGTGCCCCAGTGTTCCTTATGACCGATTTATGGAAATATTGGACACTGAGGTTGATGCATGGGGCATATTTATATCGTTACCAAAATCCTTCATGCAGAAAAGCAATGAGTCACTGGAAGACCTGATGCCTGTTGCGCGAACAAACTCCAGAAAGGAAGAGGGAAGACTGGATAAAGGAAGGGGTGGATAAAAGGAGGAAAAAATAAAAATAACTCAATTTAAACTCATAAAGAAAAGAATAAAACACATTCAGAACGGTAACAGATTCTGATTCTAGCACTTGTGACAGGTGTCAGCCTGTAATGGTTGAACTGCAGCCAGCAGCTCTTAGCATCTTAGTTCTTCTCCCGTTCTCAGAGGCAGTTCAGGGAGACTAGAAAGGTGCAGAGGCTGAGCTCTGACATGGTGCTCAGTGGACTCGCCCTCTAAGTCTCTTATTAACTGGTGCTTACAACACTGGGCAGGTAGCAAATTGCTGGCATTGACCAGTGATGGTCCCTTAGGTTCCAGTTCCTGTCCCAGACAGGTTCCTTGCTGGGGGTAGGTTCCTGTGTCAGTTGTTTGCTTTCTTCAGAGATGTGAAACCCTCTTCCAAATACTGAGCAGCTGTGACCTAAGCCCCTTTCACTCATCAGCTCCTTTTCCTCCAGTTCCATTGTTTGTGCCATTCCATGTCTATGGGGTTTGGGTTTTCCAGGGTCCTGAATCTCCACTCCCTGGTGAGATCTGACCCTTCCGAATCCCTGACCTTGGCTAGGTGCTGATTAAACATGAGGTTTGTAATGTCTGGAGAGGAAAGGGTGAACAGGCTTCCTTGGGAGGGAGGGAAAGTACCAGACCCTCTCCGAAGGCGGTGTGAATGGAGGGGGGGGGTGAGCTGTCCATTTTAGAAGCAGAAATTGAAATCTGAGCATCACAGGGAAGGACACTATTGCCAACACTTGGTTTAAAAAAAATCATGAATCCACCTCCCCAAAATCATGAGATTTGTCTTCATGTTTTTGACACTTTGGGGGGGGGTCACATTTTCAAGCTTTCCTCTGCAACCATGAGGGCTAGAAACCATTTTTTGTAAACAAAAGAAGAGATTTGCATGTAATCTCCTGACTCTAGGGGCTGGGCCTCTCACTTCATCCTGTTTGAGCTCCTTCCCATTCATGGGGAGGACCAGCACTAGCTCCTGTGGGCTGCACCCTGTCCCAGCTGGCTGCAGGATGAACTCAAACAATGGTTTCAGTCAGTGTCACTTGCAGCCTGTGTTGTACGTACCTGCAAGGCTGTCATCTGTCCTTTGCACCTTAAAAGAAAAGCAGTGGCCCCCTCAATCTCTCTGCCACTGCCTTCCCTGGGCGTTAGTTCAAATGCCTGTAGTTACTGATTCACACGTTGTGATTCCCTCCGGGATACTTTACCTTTGTTCATTGTTGGTTTCCTCACACTAAAATGGATCATTCAAATGGAAACACTCTCTGCGTTTTGAAAAAGTGACACAGTCCACTGTGTCGGATGCAGAGCAGGAACTCAAGTGGCTCAGAGAGCCTGGGTATGTGCTAGAAACTTGCAGACAAAATATTGTTTCTGTAACAATCTCCCTCACACTCTCCCCTCTCCCTCTGTGTGTTACTGGGGCATTGCAGGTACCTTCTGCAGTAGGGACAGGGGATGTTAATGTATCCCTCTGTCATCAGCCCTTTGAACTCTCCCCCCTCAGAGAGCTGCACAGATACTACTTCAAACTGAATTCTCCAGGGGCTAATAGCCAAAGGGGTTTTGGAGAAATAGCCTGGTTTTAAACTGGCTCAGGGCCTTCTTCCAGCCCATGGGCAGGACCCCGGATCCACAGAGGGCCCCAGCCCCGAGGGAGGGGTTGGAAGGACAGGGGGCGTGTCCAGACCTGGTGAACAGTGAACCCCTCCACGCTCTGTTCACTCTCAGCCACTAGCATCCAACGTGAGGCCCAGCTGAATCCACGAATGCTAGGCCCAGCTAGTCATGAATAGACTTAGGGCAGCACCCGCATATCCCTCAGTCCCAGCCTTGCACCCCAGAGCTGTGCATCGTGTACGGCTCAGGACCCTCCACCCCTCAATGGTGTCAACTCATTAAAAGTCCATCATTCTACCAAGGGGTGATGAACATGCCCCAGCCTTTAACGGGGATAGAGATCCCCCAAACACACCAGCCAAAAGCAAATTGGCTTAGAAAAACAATGAAACGAGCTTATTAACCAGAGAGATTTTAAGTGAGAGAGGCAAAAAAGTCAGCACTGGTTAGAAAAGAAAAGATCGTGGTTGTATCCTAACTCCTAAACGTTACCAAGGTGAATAAGATTTGAAAGCACAAAGGTCTCTCTCTCCCCCCAAAACTTTCCGCAGGCCGTACTGACTGGGAGGCTTTCCAGCCAAGACCCTTCCCCCCCACCCCACCTCCCCACACACTTCAGTGATGGTTCTTTGTCTTTCTCACACTCCTACCACCATGTGTTGAGATGGGGAGGCCAGGATGTGGGGAAGCCATTGCCTCTCATTTTATACCCTCCTCCTTTCTGTGAGGATGACCTGCACCCCAGCAAGGGGAGGAGACAATCAGCCTGTGGTTTATGGGAGATTTGAAGCATCTTCCAGGTGAACTGTAAATCTTTTGTTCACACTGTCTTTGTACATGAGGGATGATCTGCAAATCTTTTGTTTACAGTCCCTGCTGCTGGCAAATGGTTGCTTCAATAGCTCATCGTTTTCTAACACCCGTGGTCAGCCCTTTGTTGACACTGGGAGCTAGTCTGTGGGCGTTCCCCTGAATTACAACATGTTTCAGTAACAAACATGTAGCACAAGTTGTACAATGCCGTAGCCAATACCGACGCACACATTGTAACAGGACAATTATGCTCAGCACATTATGAGTTTTCAACTGATCTCTCACAAGGCACACTTTGTACAAAATATATCAGAACCCTATAAAAGTGGTGAACATGGGGTATAGGGTCTCACCCACAGGCAATGGTGCATGGTACCTTATAAGTGTAGCAATTACACCTATTAACGTCCTCTGAAAGGAGCAGGGCTTTTTGCTGCCCCAAGCGACGGGGGATGGGAAGCCGCAATCACAATCGGTGGCACTTGGGCAGCTCAGCTGCGCCGCTTTCTTCTCTGGCGGCAATTTGGCAGCAGGTCCCTCCCTCTGAGAGGGACCGAGGGACTCGCTGCCGAAGAGCCCGACGTGCCGCCCCTTCCCCTTGGCCGCCCCAAGCACCTGCTTGCTGAGCTGGGGCCTGAAGCCGGCCCTGAAAGGAGGCGAGCAGGTCTCCTTGGCCAACCTGTCTGTGGTGGGAAATATAGCGAAGGCAGGAAATTGCACAGCCTGGAACTAACCTGGTCAGAGGGGAGAGGGCTGCAGTCTCCGCCCAAGAGGTGACACTGGGGAGCTGGCAGCCTGGGAACAGGTGCCCTTGCTGGCCACTGAAGTCTAGGTGCAGTTGCCCAAACTGTGACTGTGCAGATGTTGTTGGTTGTTCTCAGGAGTAAAGTAACCCCAGGCTGAGCCCCGCTCTCTGCGCACTCCCCCAGCAGGGCTGTGTCTTGCTAATTCTTCTCATTGGGGATTTCTACAGGCTGATACTGTCTTCTGCAGCTTGGTTTCCTGTTGCCTTTCACAGCATCCTGTGCCCATTTCCAGTTTCTCTCGGCAGGGGTCTGAACACTGTGAAAAGTTGAACCCAAATCACGGGGCAGAGCAAAAACTTTTGCTGCTCAACTTCTGAAGCTTCCTTTCTTCTCGGTGGGATCCTGCATGAACCCAGCCTTCCCAAACCTTCATGGGATCAGGCCATCCCTGCGCAGGGCCTGATTCTCTCCCCCCACGTTACGAGTAACCCCCATGCAACTTGTGTCCCAGGGCGTGTGGGTAAAGATGGCACAATACAGACTGCTCACAGGTACAGTTGGGGGGAGGGGTGTTAATGCTAAAGAAGCGTAAAATGATGCACAGCCCTAGTTTAGGTTTTCGAAAGTCTCATCGGTTTAGTGTCCGTTTTGTAAACTCAGCGTTGGCTGGGCTCTTCCTCCCATTTTATCTGCCCACCCAAAGCTCATGGGGGCCGGTGCTGGATGTGCTGGTTCTGGGTTTGGCCTCTCTGTCCCCAGTGCTGACGTGCTGCCTGCGCTCTCCAGAAGGAGCTGGCCGCAGCAGTATGAAATCTGCAGTTATGATCACAGATCCCCTGAAGTGAGCTGCCTGCCGCCGCGTCCAGGCAATAAGTTACAGGTGCCAGACAAAGCTGGTCCCCCTCAGACAGACTAAGTTTTGCATATTCGCTGACTGACCCCTAAAGGAAAGCGTTTGCTCTGTTGAACAAGAACAGCGCCGCACCCCCATGGGTAGATGAGCAGTGCCCCGGAATGCAAGGGGTCAAACTTGGGAAGGGAGGAAATAACTGATTCCAGTCTCAAGTGATCAGCAGCCTCAGGCTAAGCCAGGACCCTTGTTACCCCATGGCCTGATGCATCTAAACGCTGTGACAGGGTCCCTGGATGCTGCAGTGCTCAGGGGTAGCAGGTTGGAAATCCCTCAGCTGCTTCAGTTATGTTTTCCTGAATTCAGGATGAAGGGGGGAATGGGGTGATGCTTTTTTAGTGGAAACGTAAAGGCTGGAGCTCAGTTCTGCAGCAAGGCGAGGGCAGGGCCTGGAGTCTGTGACTATAGAAGCAGGGGATACACAGGGACCTGGTCATAGCCGTGGTAACCTTGGAGAATTTTTTTGTCTGGGTGCCAGAGGGGTTGAGATTAATGGGAGCAGGATCTGGCCCAATATTTGTACAGAGCACAAGTTAATACAATCCTTGTGCCATGGGACCTGGCATCTGTGAAGCCACTTAGAATCATCGAATATAAGGGTTGGAAGAGACCTAAGGAGGTGTCTAGTCCCACCCCCTGCTCAAAGCAGGGCCAACCCCAACTAAATCATCCCAGCCAGGGCTTTGTCAAGCTGTGTCTTACAAAAGTCTAATTATGGGGATTCCCCCACTTCCCTAGGTAACCCATTTCAGTACTTCACCACCCTCCTTGTGAAACAGTGTTTCCTAATATCCAACCTAGACCTCCCCCATCGCAACTTGAGACCATTGCTTCTTGTTCTGTGATCTGCCACCACTGAGAACAGCCGAGTGCCATCCTCAAACACTGAACTAACAGAAATCTTTCTGGTTAGGATGCAGAAAGAATGGGATGGTGAATAATACAAAAAAAATGATAATGCTCCTATATACATCCATGCTGCAGCCTCATCTGGAATATCAGTTTCAGTCTGGCTCACCTGCTCTCAAAAAGAATATTGTGGGGTTCAGAGAACAGCAATGAGGGAGATCAAGGTCATTGAAAAACTCTACTAAGAAAAGAAATGGAGAAGACTGGGATCATTTACCTTAGAAAGGTGAATGAACAGGAGAGGACATGTAAAATACTAACCGGTCTAGAGAAGGTAGATTGGAAAGTTCTGTTCTCTCTGTCATGCAACATGAGAACAAGGGGAGATTCAACTCAATTAGAAGGTGGGAAATTCAAACTGATAAAAGAAAACACTCTAACCTAATGTGTGATTAAACTGTGGAACTCACTGCCACAAGGAATCGGTGTGAGTAAGAGCACAGAAAGATTCAAAAAAGGACTGTGTATTCTTGTTGTCCCTAAATAGGGACATCAAGAATAGCCAGAGTTATCAGAATTGTATTAAAACACTTTGGAAGTGCATAGCCTTAGCCTCGGGTGTAAGACAATCTAACTAATTGAGCAGCATGTGTAAAACAATTAACAAAACCAGTTATAAAAACATGGTCCTTTATAGAGGCTTCAATCCTGCAAACGCTTAAGCATGTGGTTAACTGTGTGCTGGTTGACTTCAGCAAGGGGGCCATCTGAACTCACGGAACAGCAATTCCCAGCAGATGTTTCCATTTCCTCTTTGACTGACAAGCAGCTGAACCAATTATAGGGAAGAGTTTTGGGCCCTTGTTCTGAGCATCTTCACTTCAAGGGTTCCATGAGCCTCTAAAGTGATTGCTAGGTAGCACAAAGGGGAATCTTTAGGTAACAAATGTTCATCTCATATTTTCCTATGGCTCAGATGCCACTGAGACTACCTAAGCCATCAGCGATCACCGGGTTCTGCTGCCTCAAAGAGGGGTGTCAGAGAAGAGTTTCTTTATTCTGAACACCTGTGAACTTCCATTCAGATCAAGGTTTATTTGCAGGTGCAGAATCTGGCAGGCAGGATGCTCAACACGGTGTTGGGGGGAATGCCTGGGTACCAGGTGTCTGAGAGCTCCATCTCCAGGTGTACGCTGTAACAGCTGATCCTCATATTGTTCGACTGACAGCAGCTGTGGGGAAAAATCAGACTCAGTAAGTTAGAACCTAAAGAATACTCCTGCAGTACGTGCATCACACTTGTCCAAGTGCTGCACTAGCTCCGTGCATGCCAGCCAGCCAGAAATAAACAGGGCACGTTGGACAGACACAGCGATAGGAAATGATCATTGATGCTGTGAAAGGGAGACCTGAGAGGTAAAGGCCTTCAGGAACCTAAACTCTGTGCTTCTAATTCTGAGATGCCCGGATTTAATGTTCGACACAAACTAGAACGGACAGGCCAAGAAAACAGTCCCAGCGGGCTCTGAAACAGCTTCTCAGTTTCAACGCACTGGCACGGGGAAGTTGCCCAGAAAGAAAAGGCAGAAGGACCTCGTGTGTAACTCAAGCTCTGTGGCTGACTCTGCACAGTGACTGCATTGCAGACATTTCACTCACCCCTCTTTTCTGAGATCACGCACTCTGTAATAATAATCACAGCCAAGATTATAACAAGGGCCCCGAGAACCATCCGGATGACGAAAACAACGTGGGAGGCATTTCTCCTTTTATCTGAAATCAAGAAAAACCTGTCAGTGTGGGATGCAGGGATCGAGAGGGACATATTTGCCTCTAAAGGAGGGACAGAGACTGATGGATAAATAAAGGGGTGGCAGGGACAGTTTAAAGATGAAAAACTGTTTCTCCCCTTCCTTAATTTCCTATCCCCTTCTGTGTCACAGGCAGTTTCCTTGGCCTCCCCTTTTCCCAGCAGGTTCCTCTTCCTATGCCAGCTGCTGGGACCTGTGGGGTCGTCGGCCTGGGTTCAGCCCTCTGCCTAGGGGAACCTTCCCATGAGGCCAGCCAGCCCGCTGACTCTGCCGCAGGAGTAGGGAATCCCTAGCTGAGCAAGACACTAGAGACCTGGACAGAATCCTTACCCAGAGCAAGAATAACAGGGGGATTCCAAATCTACAAATTACCTAAAGCTCCTTGCCAGTGGTCGCCATTACAAAATCAGCATTTACCCCAGTCAGCACGCAGCAGTGCTGAGATGCCGCACTACTTCCCAATGCTTGGAACTGGCACCAGATTGCAGCACTAACTAGAACCTTCACCTCCTCCACAAAAAAGTAATTCTGTTGACAACTGCTGAACATCTGTATTTACACAAGCATCAGGTTCAGCTGTGGGTGTCAGTTAAATGCATTTAAAAACCTACTCTAAATGCTCCACTGCACACACACTTCCCCCTCTTGGGAGAGGATGAGAGAGAGAATGGACCATACCTGGCAGGTGTTAGTCACATGGCTTGATGCGTGGCTGGAAGCTGCTCAAGCCCAGATTTTTTTAAAGGTATTTACACATTGCAGTGCTGAGTGGAGCAAAGTCTACGTGACTTAGCAGCCCACATTTTATTTTCAAAAGTGATTTAGTGCCCCACTGACTGCCAATGAGAGAGGCTCCTAAGTCACTTAGGCCTGCCAGTGCTGAGTGGAGCAATGGTTAAATACCTTTGCAAATCTGGGCCTCAGATACTATGCTGATAAGGGCAGTAAAAGAACCTAGCGTATATACTCGTTCATAAGCCGAATTTTTTTAGTAAAAAGGGAAGCACCAGAGAAGGGGGTCGGCTTACGAACAGGTATAGAGAGGGAGAGGTGGGACACAGCCCCTCCCCCCAAAAGAGGGAGCAAGGAGAGGCAGCAGAGCCAGAAGGGCAGAGGCGGGGCCAGAGTCTCTCCACTTCTGGCCACGCTGCTCTCCCCCCAGCCTCTGAAGCAGCTGCAGCTCCGGGGCTGGCAGGCTGCAGTCATTCTGCTTGGCCTCACCCCCCAGAGCAGGCTGCGGCCGTGCCCCGCCCAGCCCCCTGGAGCACGCTGCGGCCATGCCACCCGGCCCAGCCGCTGGAACATGCTGCGGCCGCACCGCCCGGTCTGGCCCACCGGAGCAGGCTGCAGCCGCGCTGCCCAGCCTGCCGGAGCAGCTTCAGCCAGGTCAGAGACATCCTCCCCAGATAAGGTGGGAAGGGATGGGATGGGGAGAGCGTTGGGGTCCTGGGTTAGGGGTGGGTCATGTGGGTGGTGGTCACAGGGGTTACTCCTCTAGCTTCCCCCCCCCCCTCAAAAAAAAATTTCCTTACGAGTTGCTGTCCCGGCCCATCAGGGTAAGCAGCTGGCGCTCTGGGACACTCTGTTTACTTAGGTTACCTCCGTGCCTGTGGATGCTCGAGGTAAACAAACCATCTCGGACCACCAGTGGCTCATCCTGATGGCCTGGGAGCCAAAGTTTGCTGACCCCTGAATTATAGGGTCGGCTTATGAACGGGTTATAATTTTTTTTCCATTTTTACTTATCCATCTTGGGGGAGGGGGTCACCTTATAAGCCAGTTCATTTATGATTGAGTATATATGATATGTAGAAAGGAGGAACAGATTCTCAGGTGCACCAAGTGTTGCTCCAGATGCCTTTTATGCCCTGCCCAGGAGTGCCGGGGCTATGGATTGCCAAGCCTGGCACAGACTAAGCACTGCTCTCAGCACGGCTTTCCCTGCTCCTGCTCCATTGCTCTGTAGGAAGCTGATAGTATCTGGATCTCATAGTAGGAAGCACGTATGAGGCTGCTGACACTTACTGATGGTCACCTGGGTTCCAGCTCCTGACACAGAGAGGTTCCTTGCTGTGATCCCCACCTCACACACGTAGGTTCCTGTATTAGATGAATTCACATTCTTCAAAGTGAGAGAGGCAAACCCATTGGCCAAATGCAGCGTTGTGATCACCTCGCTCTCCTTCACCAGCTCTTGCTTTAGTTCCTCGGTCCCATAGTTATACCATCGCACATACATGGTGCTGTGGTTATTGACTGTCTTGAATGTACAATTCATGGTAAGTTCTGAGCCTTCTAAATCACTGACACTGGTTGGAGTTTGATTCACCATCAGGTCTGTAATTTCTGCAGAAAGAAAAACACAGATGATGGCACCTTCATTGAGAAATTGTTCCATGTGCCAGCAGACAAGGGCAGATGTACAAAATGAATCTCTCCAGCCCTGCTGTTTAGTTTCCCCTGCTTGTTAAGAGTTTAATCTGATGTTCTTTCGTTTGGCCCCATATAGAGCTCTTTCGTGCATGTCAAGTCTTTTCTGCTGTGTTTAGTGAGCAGGTAACCCCAGAAGCTTCAGTCTAGACAAACCCCCTCCAACAATGTGACTTCTTACCCGAACCTTGTGTACGCCTGACGCCTGCCAAATTCCTCACATTCAAAACCTTCTTGAGACCTATTTCCCTCCACCAGCCCAATGCAGGGCAAGAGAGAGGGTGGCCAATTCTCCTTCATTACAGAAAAATGGGATTCACTGAAGGACGTGGAATGGGCAGTTCTGAGACATGATGCACTTCTGCTGGCAATGGCAGAGGAGTGAGGATCAGGTGCAACCGTTATTCTGGGCAGGGCTGTGCTTACAGCATAGCGAGAGAGTGTCAGCAAGTCTTTAGCACTGGTTTTACTGCTGGAAACTTCAGCACCTCCAGGGCCAGGCGGCAGCTGAGCAGGGGTTTGAGGATCTTCATGGCCCCCAGATGTTGGATTGAAGGGCGTAAAGCCCTGTGTGGTCTCACCCAGTCTGGCCATTCTTATGTCCCATGACCCCCAGCTCAGGGAGTCAAGTCTCAGGGCAGATGGGTTCCCCACTCTGTGGCAGTGCCAGGTCTCTAGGGGCTCTTGCTGTCTGCTAGGCTCCCTGTCCGAGCCAGGGCTCCCGGCGCTTCCAGTGTCCCTGCCATGGAGCTGAAAGCCTGGTAGTTCCAGGACCAGCTTCCAGGGGTGCAGCTCTGGGGTAGCTCTGCCATGCAGACTGCCCTGGGCTGGAGATCCCAGGGCTCCTAGAGGCCTGGGTCAGTGACTCCCCAGGCTACTCTGCTCCTGAGCAGGCAGCTGGTAACTGGCGTCTGGGACTCTGGAAGCCCTCGGGTCCCTGGCCCTGGTGCAGTCCTTGTCCGTCTGGGTTTGGAATGAAGCCAGTTCTGAAATAACGAAACGTCTCACAAACTGAAACCACCAGCTCTAGTGTACAGGGCCTAGTGCAGTGGGCCCAACATGTTGGTTGAGGCCTCTGAGCACTATTGCAAAGCAAAACTTAATAATAACCTATTACTGAGCAAACAACTTCATCGTGACTCTGCTCAACCCGTTGTGGGTTTGGGTTGGACTATTCGGGGGCTAAACTAGAGGGATGCCCACGTCTTGTTGATTCGGTGGGTCAAGCACATTGCATGCACCAGGGACTCTTTGCATCCCTCTGTCCCCACAAGGTCCTTGGGTGCCACCTCCCATCCCCCTCCATTTCAGGGACTCCCTAACCCCCACCCTTGTGCCAGGAGCTCTGTGTGTGTCCCATTTCTTCCCCCCCATGCTACAGTCCCCAATTCTGCCCCAAGCCAGGAGCTCTCTGTGCCCTAATTCTCTCCCTTTCCACCCTTCCAGGGCCCCCATTCTCCCTGCATGCTCAGGGCTTTGGCTGTACCCTCATTCCAGCATTGTCCCCAGATCAGGTCCCCCATCCTCCCCATGCCAGGGGCTCCGTGAGCCTTCCCCTCCTCCCTTCCCCACTGTTATTAGTTCTCCTCTTTCTGCCTGGGACAGCCAGAGTGTCAGCATGTTACACTCTACTGGGGGAAGGAGCAGAGATGAGAGAGGAATGTTTTTCTACTGGAAAGTGTTAATTGGTGCTACAAACTGGTTCTTTGAGTTAGACAGTTGCAGAGCTGGCTTTGCTCCAAGCTGTTACTCTGCTAAACAGGGAGCAGGCACTGCATGTGTCCCCCACTTTTCCCCTTTGGGTTTTCTGATTCCCCCAATATCAACAGAGTTCTGCCCAGTGATGCCTTCAATACTCCCAGAAATTTTGGAAGTGATGGGCTGTGGTGTTCCAAATTATTGTCACAGACAAAGAGAAACGCCATCACGTTGAGTGCACTGTAGCTGTGTCAGTTCCCGGATATTAGAGAGACAAGGTGGGTGAGGTAATATCTATTATTGGACCAACTTCTGTTGGTGAGAGGGATGAGCTTTCGAGCTCCATAGAGCTCATCCTCAGGTCTGTGAGACGTACTCCCAGCACCACAACACAATACAATGCTTAAACTACCACACAGATTTCCACCACAAATTCAACATTAAATTCACCCATTAAACTCTCTGGGGAACACTCCCACACTAGCATCAACTTCCTGGACACCACCCTCCGCTTCGACAATGGAACCCTACAGACAACCCTAGACAAGAAACCCACAGATCACCACACCTCATGTCATAAACCCAGTAACCATGCCAAACAACTAAGATATCTGTAATCATAGACTTTAAGGTCAGAAGAGACCATTATGATCATCTAGTCTGACCTCCTGCACAACACAGGCTACAGAATCTCACCCACTCACTCCTGTAACAAACCTGTGTCTGAGCCATTGAAGTCCTCAAATCGTGGTTTAAAGACTTTAAGGTGCAGAGAATCCTCCAGCAAGTGACCCTTGCCCCATGCTGCAGAGGAAGGCGAAAAAACCCCCAGGGACTCTGCCAATCTGCCCTGGAGGAAAATTCCTTCCCGACCCCAAATATGGTGATCAGTTAAACCCTGAGCTTGTGGGCAAGACTCACCAGCCAGCACCCAGGCATTCAGATAGCTCAGAATACGCTCCTAGGAGGCAGTCTGGGATACACACCTTAACACACTCAAAACTGCCTGCACCAAACAAGGACATTCTACTAGAGAAGTAGATTGCATCATGGAGTGGCCTGTCCAAATACCCTGAGAGAACATGCTTGAATTCAGAAATAAAACCTCCTCTGACTGCACATCAATTGCTACCTACCACACTACACTGGAACCCCTACGGGGTATCATCAAACAGCTATGACCCATACTCCATGGGGACCACATCCTGAAACACGTCTTTCCTGATCCCCCACTTCTGACCTTCAAACAACCCCCCAGCCTCTCCAAGGGCATCATCAGAAGCAAGCTGCCCACAGACCAGGACACACCAACTCAAAGCAGCACCAGATCCTGCCAGAACAACAGATGCAAAATCTGCAGACATAGATCCACTGCTACAATGATCAACACTCCCCACAACTCACCTTTCAAGATCCACGGATCCTACACAAGCCTATCACAACCTGTGGGGTACCTCACCCAGCGCACTAAATGCCCCAATAACAACGATGTGGGTGAAACCAGACAATCGCTGTGCTCTTGAATGAACTCACACAGGGAAATGATAAAAGACAAAACCACCCTGTCTCCTGTGGGGAACACGTCTCACAGGTCAGGTACAGAGTGGTCCTCATCCTCAAAGGAAGCCTGCACAACGCTTTCAAAAGACGAGCCTGGGAGCTTAAATTCGTAACTCTGCTAGACTCTAAAAATCATGGACTGAACAGAGACACTGGATTTATGGCTTATTACAACAATCTGTAACCCCCTAACCCCCTTTTTTTGTCCTATGACTGCAGAAGTGTTAACGGGCCACCCTGCCTTGAATGGTCCCTTGAAATAGGTGTTAACTACTTATGCTAAACCGGCTGTTGTACCTTGTATTTACCGGTGACACTCTGAGTAAGGGCACATCTGTACTTAAAATACTGCATCAGCCCAGCTGCACCACTGTCCACACAGGAGGTTCGGTCGGTGTAACGAAGTAGGTCGCTCGGAGGTGTGGATTGTTCACACCTGGGAGCAACGTAGTTATGGCGACATAGGTCTGTAGTGTAGATGAGATCTAAGTTTCCAAGAGCTGAAGAAGAGCCCTGTGTAAGCTGGAAAGCTTGTCTCTCTTTCTCTCTTACCAACAGAAGTTGGTCCAGTGGAAGATATTCCCTCACCCACCTTGTCTCTGAAGTTGCGTGAAAGGGCTCACAGGCTTAGCCAGTTAGAAACCACCCCTCACACCCCATCTCAAAACAGTTGTTGAATATCTGGGGCTTGACCCTGCATTCCTTATGCAGCCAACCCCCCCACAGAAATCAGTGCAATGCAGGATCAGGACCATTGTGCGTACCACAGAATGTGCCCCAGTTTTGCCCACAGCTCTGCCCTTTACACTTTGTGCTGCTCCACCTCCCCCAGCACCACCTGCCCCAGCTCCCTGGAACCAGGCCAGTGTCCTGAGCTCCCCCGAAGGAGTTTGTAGAACAGAGAAGGAAATGCTGGTATTTACCATCAATGGTCACTTGGGTTCCAGTCCCAGGATATGTCCCATCTTTGCTCCCAACCCCACATACGTAGGTTCCAGAATCAGTGATGTCGGCTTTCTTCACAGTGAGGGAAAGAGACCTCTTTTCTGGATCTGCTGAGAATATGATTCGATCTGTTACATTGTTCACCTTGGCTGTTACATTGTTTCTGGTTTTATTCCATTCAATAAACCACTTAATTGAATTATTGCTTGTGTTGAATGTACACTCGATGGTGAACTCTGACCCTTCCTTTGCACGGATAGAAGGGGGTGTCTGATTCACCACAATGACAGCAGCAGTATTTTCTGCAGCTCCTGAAACACAAAGTTCAGTGTCACTTTATGAAATTCTTGCAACAGGAGGAAGAATTAAATCAAACAAAATTGTTTGCAAATGATCCACTGCAGAATGTTTCCATTTCTCTACAAGGAAGCCAAGTGCACGAGCAGGAACTCCCTGCTGCAGGTCACGGCATGAAGTTCAGAGCGGTGAGTGGGGAGGGCTCAGACTGGGCAGTTTGCACAGGCCCTGCTGGCACTGTTAGCCGGCCTGCCCCACTGGCTCCAGCCTGCCTCTCCCTAATTTCTGCAGAAAGAAAAACACAGATGATGGCACCTTCATTGAGAAATTGTTCCATGTGCCAGCAGACAAGGGCAGATGTACAAAATGAATCTCTCCAGCCCTGCTGTTTAGTTTCCCCTGCTTGTTAAGAGTTTAATCTGATGTTCTTTCGTTTGGCCCCATATAGAGCTCTTTCGTGCATGTCAAGTCTTTTCTGCTGTGTTTAGTGAGCAGGTAACCCCAGAAGCTTCAGTCTAGACAAACCCCCTCCAACAATGTGACTTCTTACCCGAACCTTGTGTATGCCTGACGCCTGCCAAATTCCTCACATTCAAAACCTTCTTGAGACCTATTTCCCTCCACCAGCCCAATGCAGGGCAAGAGAGAGGGTGGCCAATTCTCCTTCATTACAGAAAAATGGGATTCACTGAAGGACGTGGAATGGGCAGTTCTGAGACATGATGCACTTCTGCTGGCAATGGCAGAGGAGTGAGGATCAGGTGCAACCGTTATTCTGGGCAGGGCTGTGCTTACAGCATAGCGAGAGAGTGTCAGCAAGTCTTTAGCACTGGTTTTACTGCTGGAAACTTCAGCACCTCCAGGGCCAGGCGGCAGCTGAGCAGGGGTTTGAGGATCTTCATGGCCCCCAGATGTTGGATTGAAGGGCCTAAAGCCCTGTGTGGTCTCACCCAGTCTGGCCATTCTTATGTCCCATGACCCCCAGCTCAGGGAGTCAAGTCTCAGGGCAGATGGGTTCCCCACTCTGTGGCAGTGCCAGGTCTCTAGGGGCTCTTGCTGTCTGCTAGGCTCCCTGTCCGAGCCAGGGCTCCCGGCGCTTCATTCCGGGCTCCAGGGGCCTCTCCCTAAGTGCCAGCCAGAGAGCACTGGGTGGCTCCTAGGGGTCTAGAGAGAAGCCCAGATGCAGGGAATTGGGCCTGCAGGCCCCACAGTGGAATGTCTGCTCCAGGGAGGCAAATCTCAACAGCAATGGGCCAACCAAAGACTTGTGGGGGGTCAAAGAAGGGCGACAGAGATGGGAGGCACAAGACAAAAGGAAGGTGGCAGGACGAGAAAGCAGGGGAGAGGGATAGAAAATTGTAGGGGCCTAAGGAAAGGGGAAGTAAAATAGACAAAAAGGGAAATTGATGTGAGGAAAACACGAGATGGAAGGAAAAGACAATGATCATCGTTGTTGTTATTTATACTTATTCCCACTGCACCTCGAGTCCTCAGCCACTAGTCCAGCCCCATGTGTCAGGCCCGGTACGTACTGTCAGAGCCAGTCCCTGCCCTGAGGAGCTCACTGGCTCAGGGTGGGAGAAGACCAAGAGATGCTGTAGAGAGGGAGTTTCCTTATTCCCTAGGCACAGGGTCCCCACCAGTCTCTTCCCAGTAGGGGGGGCTGAGATGGGCCAGACAGAAAATTGGGGGGCTGAGCCCCCCATTGCCACAAGGCTCCACCCCTCTTTGTAGCCCTTCTCCATGGCCAAGTCAGAGGCCGGGATCGGGCAGTGGAGGTGTTGGCTGCTGACAGGGGCTGTTCTCAGGTACCCCAGTCCTCTGCCCAGGTTTATTTCTCTGCTGCTGCTGGAGCTGGGGGCCTCCCAGCAGCCTCTGCTCTCTCCACTCTGCCTTCAGAGCTGAGCAGCTGGAGAGTGGCAGCTGCTGCAACAGGGCTAAGACAAATTTTGGGGTGGTTAGAGCCCCTGGAAGCGCTGCCCCCGCCTGTGCACTAGACCCCACTGCCTGCCCCCAATATTATTATTATTTTTTATTAAGCAGTGCTGCTAACCAGCACAACACTCTACAGAACAAAGAGCAGGACGATGTATTTCTGTCTTATTCCATGAGTGCAGGGGATGAAATACTTTCTATTCCATCAGTATAGGCAGGATGTAAACTAGAAATGTTACAGGTAAACTTTTTTTATTCTGCAGGACTGGATAACTTGCACCCAAAAGCATATAAACGAATTGGCCGAGGAGCTTGCTGAACCATTTCATTTTTAATAACTCTTTGCACAATGGGGATTTTCCAGAGAAGAGGAACAAAAGCTAATGTTGTGCCAGTATTTTAAAAGGGTAAACAGGGTGACCTGGAAAACTAACAGCTGGTTAGTCTGAGTTTAATCCCAGGCAAGCAAACTTGATATATTTTTTGATGATGAATTTGGTTGATAAAGGTAACTGTCGACATAATACACTTAGGGCTTGTACACACTACCACTTACTGACCTAAGCACTGGTGTGGACAGCGCTATGTCGGCGGAAGAGCTTCTCGCGCAGACACAGCTGCTGCCTCTCATGGAGGTGTATTTATAGTGCCAATGGGAGAGTGCTCTCCCGTCGGCATAGAGCATCTTCACCACACATGCGACACTGGCGCAGCAACATCGAGTGTAGACTAACCCTTAGACTTCTCTAAGGCCTCTGATATTCTGATTTTGTATGGTGCTGTTTTTTAATCAACATAGAATATAGACTTGTAGGACTGGAAAGGACCTAGTCCAGTCCCCTGCACTCATGGCAGGGCTAAGTACATCTGTATTGAATGGTATAGAATCATCAAAGCACAGGACTGGAAGGGACTTCAATAGAATAGGTCACCTACTCCAGTGCTCTGCCCTCAAGGCAGGACTAAGTAATAACCAGACCAGCCCTGGCAGGTGCTTGTCCAGCCTGCTCTTAAAAATCCCCAGTGAACTTTTTCCAACCTATAGTATATCCAACCTATACTGCCCTTGCTGTAATTTAAGCCCATTGCTTCTTGTTCTATCCCCAGAGGTTAAGGACGACAATTTTTCTCCCTCCTCCTTGTAACAATCTTTTATGTACTTGAAAACTGTTATCATGTCCCCCCTCAGTCTTCTCTTGTCCAAACTAAACAAAGCCAATATTTTTCAATCTTCCCTCATAGGTCATGTTTTCTAAACCTTTAATCATTTTTTGTTGCTCTTCTCTGGACTTTCTCTAGTTTGTCCACATCTTTCCTGAAATGCAGTGCCCAGAACTGGAAACAATACTCCAGTTGAGGCCTAATCAGCTCGGAGTAGAGCAGAAGAATGACTTCTCGTGTCTTGCTTACAACACTCCTGCTAATACATCCCAGAATATTTGTGCTTTTTTTTGCAACAATGTTACACTGTTGACTCATATTTAGTTGGTAATCCACTATGATCCCCAGATCCCTTTCTGCAGTGCTCCTTCCTAGGCAGTCATTTCCCATTTTGTATGTGTGCAACTGATTGTTCCTTCCTACGTGTCCTTACTGAATTTCATCCTATTTCTCCAGTTCGTCCACATCAGTTTGAATTTTGATCCTATTCTCCAAAGCATGTGCAACCCCTCCGAGCTTGGTATCATCTGCAAACTGTATAAGTGTACTCTCTATGCCATTATTTAAATCGTTGTTGAAAATATTGAACAGAACTGATCCCTGTGAGACCCCACTTAATATGGTCTTGTACCTTGACTATGAACAACTGATAATAACTACTCTCTGGGAATCTTGCATCTGACGAAGTGGGAATTCACCCACAAAAGCTCATGCTCCAATATGTCTGTTAGTCTATCAGGTGCCACAGGAATCTTTGCTGCATTTACAGATCCAGACTAACACGGCTACCCCTCTGATATTCTCTGGGAATGGTTTTCCAATCAGTTATGCACCCGCCTTCTAGTAGCTTCATCTAGGTTGAATTTCCCTAGTTTGTTTATGAGAAGGTCTTGCAAGACAATATCAAAAGCCCAAGCCCAGAGATACCACATCTACTGCTTCTCCCCTATTCACAAGTCTTGCTAACCTGTCAAAGAAAGCTATTAGGTTGGTTTGACATGATTTGTTCTTGGCAAATCCACACTGACTGTTACTTATCACCTTATTATCTTCTAGGTATTTGCAAATTGATTGCTTAATTATTTGCTCCATTATCTTTCTGGGAACTGAAGTTAAACTGATTGGCCTGTAATTCCCCAAATTGTCCTTATTTCCCTTTTCATAGATGGGCACTAGATTTGCCCTTTTCCAGTCCTCTGGAATCTCTCCCCTCTTCCATGACTTTTTGAAGATAATCGCCAATGGCTCAGATACCTCCCCAGTCTAGGGTGTATTTCATCAGACCCTGGTGACTTGAAGACATCTAACTTAGATAAGAAATTTTTAACTTGTTCTTTCCCTATTTTCGTCTCAGATCCTTCCTCATTTTCACTGGCATTCACTTTGTGAGACGTCCAATCACTACTAACCTTTTTGGTGAAAACTGAAACAAAAAAGTCATTTAGCACTTCTGCCATTTCCACACTTTCTGTTACTGTTTCCCGCCCTCCCCGCCCCGTTGAATAACGGGCCTACCCTGTCCTTGGTCACCTTCTTGCTTCTAATGTGATTTAGCTCAAAGAAGTTCTGGGCTTGATGCAGGAATTACTAAGCGAGATTCTGTGTCCTGTGTTATGCAGAAGGTCAGTGTAGATGTTCATACTGATCCCTGCCAGTCCTTAAAATCTATGAAAGCCAGAAACACAGGCCATTATTCTGCTGCACCTTGTGCAGTCAATTATACTGTGCAAAGTGTGTGTAAAATAAAGCAATTCTGCTTTCTTTCCTTTGCACAGGTGCAAGTGATGACACAAGATGCAGGCGGAGGAGGGAAGGGGCGGTCAGGTGCACAGTCTTAAAGAGACACCATCCATTTTCACTAGCATGTTAGACTCAAGGTTCTTTTCTCCTTCCATTACCAGCCTCTGCTTCTACAGGGAATCGATGTCACGTCCACTAAGAGACTATAAGTCATATCCAAAATATCTAGAGTTCAGAGTTTACCTGCCATCCCTATATTCTCGAGGGATGCACTGCACAGCTGTCCTCCTGCTCTGCAGATTCAGCTCTGCAGTCTTCCCTCTGAACCAGAGATGCAGACTGTTTACTCAAAGAATCAACATGGAGACAGTCCTGTCCCAACACCATTTTGTCCCCGACAAGCTGGTTAAGCTTATAGTGCTGTTTAAACTCCCTAACAATTTTTATTCCACCTGAAATCTCCTCAAAGCTCCCCACCATGGATTTTTTCAAAGCAAATTCAGTGGATTCATTTTCATTTGAAACACTTTGGCCACTAGGCACCAACACACTTTCCTCAGAAGAGAGACTGTTTACTATTAACAATGGCCCTTATGAGCCCATGGAAACAATTCCTTTTTGCCCCTACTAGGCACAGCTACTGGCTTTTTATAGACTTCAAAGACTTCTTCTGTCTGCTCTACAAACAGAAAAGAACTGGAGAAACAGTCCCCTTTAACAGACAAACGGCTTGGGATATCCTTTCCCTTGTCCTAGCACACATGGCTGTTCAGGGACCATTGCTTGGAGATTGGGGTAGCTCCCTTCACAGGCAAGTCATTACCCTTAACATACACAGGAACATTTCCTTCACTGTCACAATTCTCCACACTGGTAACAGGTAAGGTCCAGGGATACTCACATTCCACTAACCTGGCCTTCCCAGACTGTCCAGTTAGACAGAGTCCCAACTGGAACCTTTAGGCCCGACTGGGAGGCAAATTGATAATAGTCAGAGCAGGGACACCTACAGTTAAGGATGCCGAAAGGTTTCCATTCTAACCCTTGGCTTTTCAGTTGCTGAGAATTTTCCAACATTTTTTGCTTATTGGGCTATTGCTTATCTGTGCAAAGGGGAAATTTGGGGGAAAGATTAAGTTTTGATGATGAGAAATGTGAAGAAACACACTTTTCCCAGGATCAAACAAAAATTCAGTGCAATGTTTTCTTTAAAACCCCTGAAGCCAAAACACTTTGAGATTAACCGCCTCTGCAGCTGGTACCTCCGGGGCCTTTAAATTTTCATTTAAAGGGCCCGGGTATTTAAAGGACCTGCCTCTTTTGGTTGAGGCCACACCCCCAGCTGAGGACTCTGGCGTACCGGTAAGTCCTTTAAGTTACTTTCACCCCTAGATCCAGACATTCCCAGTGCAGTCAGCAGGCCCAGGGAGGCACTTGCAGAGGAGAGACCTGGCCTGGACCATGCCTGTGCAGAGGAGTTCACCGGCCCTGGCCTGGGCAGAGCAGGAGTAACTGATGGTACCACAACACCACTCCCCTCCCAGGGCTTTCCCAGGGATAGTCTGTGAATTCTCCCCTGGCAGGGTCAGCGGCAGGCCACCAAAGAGCTGCAGGAAGACTCACCCCAGCTAATGGCGGCAAAGCACAGGAGTCGGGCGCCATTCCAGCCACATCCCCAAGCCCTTGGTCTGGAGCAGAGTCCTCCGGCGCTGCCCTGGGGGTCAGAAAAACATGTCCATAAACCCCTCTGTGCTTCCCAGCAGGCAGCTCCAGGCATATTGGACACACTGAGCTGACACAGACACGATCTCTGATTAGTTCCTGTAGACCGGGGCTGTGAGAGGCAGCGTGTGGGTGTAAAACACAATGCAGAACCCTCTGGCATCTTCCCAACAGGGGCTGAGCCCAGCCTTGCCCAGAGATCTGGGGGAACGGAGGGGGGCTCTGAACCGGTTAGGCTAGGGTGGTGGTGTGGCAAGGGCTGCAGTGCTGGCTGCTCCTCTCAGCCGGGTCTCAGCTTCCCGGGGGTGGCTGGCTGGCTCCCATCTCCACTTTCCCAACCAGTCCTCATGCTGGGGTTGCTGCTATTCTCTTCCCAGTGACCCCACAAAGCCCGGCTGTCCCAGCCACCTGGCTGGAATTGGGGGCCCCAGGGAGCCATTGGCAGCATTCAGTAAAGTCATTAGTGTAGGAGCTCTGGAGGGACGGCAGAAAGGAAGGGAAGGGGAAAGCGGGGAAGAGGCCCCCCCCATGCAGTTTTTAACCTTTAGCTCTGCTTCCCAGGTCAGGCTCTGGAGCTGATGTGCAGGGGATATTCATGGGTGTGCTGGGGGAGAGAGAGCCTCCCAGCCCAGGTGACTGGGTGAAAGCCCAATTGCACAGCAGTGGGAGGTGGGGGCTCTCCTTATCCGCCTCAGGGCTGGGCTGGGGGGTGGGGAGGGGTTCTCTCCCTGGCCACTCAGGGCTGGGTGTGGGTGGCATGAGGGGGCTCGCCTCAGCTCAGGGCTGGGCAGTGGTGGGGCTTCCCTTGGCAACTCAAGGCTGGGTGATGGGGGCAGGAGGGGGCTCCCCTGACAGCTCAGGACTGGCCAGTGGTGGTGGGGGGCTCCCCTGACAGCTCAGGGCTGGGTGGTGGGGTGGGGTGGCTCCCCTGACAGCTCAGGGCTGGGCAGTGGGGGGGCGGGGGCTCCCCTGACAGCTCAGGGCTGGGCAGTGGGGCTCTGCTGGTTGAAGCTGGGTGGTCTCATTTCAATTAATCTTGGAGAGTTGAGCACAGGACAGAACTCAACCCCCCTCACCACCTGGAGTTTCCTTCTGCAGGGGTCTGTGGGGCACTGTCAGGGCATCGTCCCTGTTGCCCGTGCAGGGTCCTGCTCTGGGGGCCATTTGGGGTCTCTGTTCGTGGCACTGTCGCGCTGTCCCCACACTCAGCAGGTGTGTTCTGTGGGCAGGCATCGTCGGTAAGGTTCTTTGGGTGAGGAGGGGCTTGTATGCTAAAGGAAGCCAGCTTGTTTAAGCTGTGTTCTCCCTTGTGAGCACGGCAGCTTCGCCTATGCCATGCCTGCATGCTCTCCTCCCTAAAACCACTGCGCAGGTTGAAGCCAGCCACGTCCCAGGGTTGAGAAGATAGGTGCTAGGACAGTACCATCTCCAGTAGCGAGCGGGCTGCCAGCTCTCACACTCTCCTACCCTGTCTCCTGCTCAATTGTCTCTGGACCGGGAGACGACATTAAACAGCGTCCCTTCTGCCTATTTGGGCTGTGTCTTGGCAGCACTTCCTGTCTCATGCGTGCTGAACCGTCACTTGCATCCCTTCCCTGTTCCTCCCCCACCTTCACAAGTCACGAGCTTGACGGTGGGTCATTTGGGCCAGCTATAGTAGCTGTGCACTGTGAAGCCGCATGGTGGGTCTAGGGTACTGTTGTGTAAACTGGGAGGTGGGGAAAACAATCCAGGGCCCAGTCCCCCTGCTCCGAGTTGATTTTGAGTGTTGATCCAGCTTTAGCGAACAGCTGAAGACCTGAGGTGGCTCGCTCCATCAGACTATCCCTTAGCCCAGTGGTTACAGGGAAAACCTGTCGCCTGGTGAGGTGGGAGACCCTTGGTGCAAATCCTTTCTCGCCCACACAGGCTAAATATGGAATAGGAATTGTAGAACTGGGCGCTTAAGTCTTGGGGTTTTAGCTGCCTGGTGATTTTCTTGGGTAGGGGATGAACCAGGACTGTGAGTCACCCTGTAGCCAGAGGGTGAGCCTTAGCCTGCTGGTGGCCTGGGGTCAGCTCCCTAACCCCCCCGACCTGTTTAAGCCACTTCATAAGCACTCTCACTAGGGTTTGGCCGGACCCTTCTGCCTCACAGGTGCACCAACAGTCCCCTTGAAATAGTCGCAATCCCCTTGTGATATCTCAGCCCCTGAGTGCTGCTACTCACCAGATAAGGCCCAGAAGCCTCTGTCCAAATAGGTAGCAACATATTCCCAATCTTGGAACCTAGTTTCACCTTAAATCATTGCCTCCTGTAAACCACACAGCACTTGGCAGAGAAACAAGAGATGCGTTTATTTTAGAGAGATTACAGAGTCCACTAGAAACAAGAGAGCAGTTTGAAAACAGTGGTTACAATACATTACAAAATCATGAAATGCAGACTGGGGCCAATACTTATCAATAGTTCCCTGTACTAGCTGGCAAAATAATCCCCCCCCCACTCCCCTAGTTCAGTCTGTTGCAGAATTCGCTAGTGTCACAGGAATCAAGGCTCCAAACGTTCATGGAAAAACCCCATTCAGGAAGATGTTTCCTCAATGAATGGA